>NC_083473.1:8068471-8233471 GCF_030014155.1 Tachysurus vachellii | reverse complement strand
CAATAAAAATCTGACAAGGCTAAGCATGTTGAGCAAGCTTGAGGTGAGTGGCTTCTGTCTCATCTCTTCAAGTGCTTTAAATGCATTAAAACCAAAGAATTCCTAGACGATATTTTTCCCAAACACTGCTCCAGAAATTTGATAAAAATCCAGTTGCCAGCTGATATGAATAGTAATTTTGTACAACAATGATCAGGTGTTTCCACACATGTGTAGAGCTCCTGGATGATCATATTGAAGGATCCCAATTATGTGCAATTTAGATGGAGAAAAAAAAAAACAAATTGCATTTTAGCTGCACAATTTGCTTTAAATGTAGCACAAAAAAAATGTTTTAAACTCCACATTTGGGAAATGCCATCTTGTTATTTCATTGATCATATTTTGAACAGACAGCTAGCATAGCATTATCCACTAGTAGGTTGCCAGTTTGTGGCACTGATAAACAGATAAACAGTCAGTGCTTCAATTTTGTAATAATATTACATGCTACTAAAGTGTTAAAAAGATCAGTACAGTCAGATTTAATAGACATGATGTGATTTCCATGTGGGGTGAGTTTGTCAAAAACATAGCTGTCTTTCAGTTATGTGCGATTATAACCACCTTTATATGCCGAACGTTTTGTCGATAAATCATTCATATAAGCCACAAGAATTTGGTGTTCATGAAAAATGATCAGTTTGAAAAAATAGTTGTAAGTTAAATTAACTTTCCTTACCTCTGAGAAAATCAAAAATTTTGCATTTGAGCAAATAATCTCATTTAAGCACTGTGAACATTGCCTTATATGGAGTTTTGTGGGCGTCACCAAATGCAAATCAGCTGTTCTGACACCTGGTCATTTAAATGTGATTGGCATTCATCAAAATACACACATTTTTTACTTGTACAAATATATTTACTTTCTCAAAGTTTGGGATAAATAACATTGTAGCAAAAATACAAATGGCAAAATAACAAATATCATTTTTTAGTTTTATTTACTTTAGTTTTTGTAATTAATATAATGTGCTGGATCAGGTGCTATTCCATAAGCCACTGATTAATGCGGCTGAAAGTCGTATTGTTGAATTAAACCAGTGATTAATGTGATAATTACTACTAGGATTCTTCCTGCAACAATATATTGACAATATCCTAGCCTCCTGCTTCTTCAGGTCCCATTATCTATCGTGCAATTCTTTCAGGTTTAAAGGTAAGTGCTTTGTGTTTAAAATTGGTAGTCTAGACGGTATTGCAAATCCCTTTCTCAGACACCGCAACTCAATAACACTTAAGAGGAATGTTTGAAAAGCTGTTAGCAAGCTAAATCTTAGCATAGCAAAAAGTTGATGAATGCTAAACGTACCCTGAGGTAGCATAACATCACTTCTACACAAATTACACAGATTAGTCACTGTGTGTGTGTGTGTGTGTGTGTGTGTGTGTTTGTGTGTGTGTTGACTTTGACTAGCGCTACATCACTAAGCACTCAGAAAGTAGATACCCAGCTCCGCACAGTGTATGTGTGTGTGTGTGTGTGTCTGTGTGTTTATGTGTGTGTGTGTGTCTGTGTGTGTGTCTACTCAGTTTCTACTTCCTGTCTAGCTCCTTTCTGTCCAGACGTTTGTAAGTACAAATCACTATACATCGATAAAGTTTAATATTACTGCAGCAGAAATGCGGTGTAGCTGAGGACAGCTATTTTCACCGAGCTCTTTTTTATATTGTGTTACTTTATGGGCTAGTCTGCACAAAAATAAATGACACCTTAAAGGTTGCCAGACTCTTTATATATATATATATATATATATATATATATATATATATATATATATATATATATATATATATATATATATAATTATCATTTTTTTTCCTTGTGTAAGGGAAATGAGCTGCGTAGCAAGAGAAAATGAAAAACCCAACAGAAAAAAAGACCTGGGTTCAAATGCAGTACTTCAGATGCTTTTTTATCAGAAGCTAGTCAGTAGTCTAAGATCGAAAGCCCCAGTAATGGCTCATTGACAATCTGTATTCTGTATTTTATAAAAAGCTAACACACAGCTACAGCAATATTCCAAGCAATGCTTCACACCACGTCACCACCTTGCAGAAGACGGGATGTTAAAGAGGGTTTCAGGGTTTTTCTGAGGGTCAGTGGCCGCTATCAGGTAACATAATTCAGGTAACGCAATTCTACACTGCCCCCAAAGTAGCATCAGCTTAATTTTTTTTAATTCATTACCTTTATTGCAGTAGATGATTAACTAATAAAAAGATCAATCACAATCCTCTACTATGCTCAAAGTGGTTCTGTATTACCGATGGGGAAAAAACACAAACGTTCTATAAGCAAACGTAACCTGATTTTTAGATTCAAGATTTAAGATTCAATCACATGCACCATTATATACATTATACAACTAAGTTTATGAAACTAAATATAAAAAAGAAAGAATGAATAGAGATAAGAAGTGATAAGAAGGGGTAATAGAATTTAATGTGCAGAATTTGGTCAGTATGTATTAAACATGACCTTTTTTGAGGGAAGTGGTAGCTCAGTGGTTAAGGTGTTGGGCTACTTTGATTGGGTGAGTTTGAATCCCAGGGCCATCAAGCTGGGTCAATGAGCTAGGCCCTTAACCCTTAAAAGCTCAGCTGTATAAATGAGATAATTGTAAGTTGAAAAGGGTGAAGATTTGTTTTACTTTATATTTATTATAATAAATATTAAATAAATAAAAAATAATTAAATGTATTTTATTTTATCAATTGGTGTGGAAAATTAAACCAAACATGCTCTAGAAGGAGGAATAAGAAGAAATGGCTCAATTGCATGGAAGTTCATTGCAGGGCAACACACACACACACACACACACACACACACACACACACACACACACACACACACACACACACACACACACACACAAAACAGGGAGGGAAAGAGAATCTTTGCTATATTTCATACAAACCTTTCAATTTTACTAAAATATTTACTGTGCAGAATCACTGACTAGTGTTCCCAAAAGTAGCTTTCAGGTTCTGGGGACCGGAATCGCATCTCACGTGCTACACAAGTGAATTGGCTGTACGTGTAAATCTACTGTAAGTGTAAATTAAAAACAGAAATGCTCCCAAATCACATTTTCATTAACATGTTAATAACTTAACTCTCAACTGAAAGCTGAAGATCCTGTTAGTGAATCCACTCGCATATTTTTACAAGAGGGTTTTAAACTAAATGATTGACCAAGTAGCTTAAATATTCTCTAAAAACAAAAGGTACTCTCAATGCAAAAAAAAAAAGCCTATGAATTCTAATGGATTTTTCTTCTCATTTTCCAGCATGTGATTGTGTTTCTTCTCTAGTGGGGTTTAAACTGGAGGCAAAAGCACATAGGTGCAGAGCTCCTGCAGCTTCGCTTTCTGTGAACGGTAAAAGAAGCTGAGCTGAGTGCTATCATTTCATGGAAATGGAAATCGTAGCACGGCATAACGGTTAATAATAACGACGATGATGATGCAATAGAGTTTCACACTGCTTTCACGCAGGAGAAATGATTTCACAAATGTAAATTGGATTCTCACTCAAGCAGTTGTTTTTGCTGTGTTTATAAAGAAAAAGTGTTCATTTTGCTAGATTAAAGGCTTTGTGATGATGCCGAGAGCGGTGTTTGAGAAAGCCGGTGCTTGTTGACTAAACAAGGCTATGCAATAAGAAGTGTTCTGTTTTATAACAGAGTAGTGAAAGCAATATATATAAAATATTGAAACAGATTAGTGTTGTTTTATATATTGCAGTGCATGTTGTACATTTATACACACCTGGAATTGATGGAGCTAATATTTCCTTATAAAAGGGGTGTTTTCCTGTTTATTTCAAATAAAATAATAAAACACACTAAGCAAAAGTATAATGTTATTAATGTTATATCATTTTTCAAAACGATTACTTATACAGTATACAAAAAGTTTATTTATTTATTTATTTTTAGGAAATATTCTCAGGCAGTCCTTTGTTCCCAGTCAGAAAATTCACTGTAAGTAATATATAAAAAGCAATGAGATATACTGTTTTATATATATATATATATATATATATATATATATATATATATATATATATATATATATATATATAAAGCAGTAGGGATATGGCAGAACTACTGTACTGTTATAACCCAGACATTGTCCAAAAACACTTCCTGAACTCTTTATTCTATATATATATATATATATATATATATATATATATATATATATATATATATATATATATATATATTGTTTTTTTTTAATGCATTTCAATTCAGCTTATGTTACTATAAAGCATCAACTTTTTGAAAATTCCTCTGTACTGAAAACTGTGGGAGAAATCTTCCTCTCTATTCTGAAGCACTCTGTGCCACTGTAGGAACGGTGTTACCTAGAAATAAATTTCATTAATGCAAATAAAATCAGCATGTGATCTGTGCAATTAAATTGATTACGTAAGACACACTTATGCATGTTTGGATGGATTCCCAGGCACTAGTAGAGCCATTGACGTGACAAATTTGCTTTTTTAATGATTTACGGCATGATCTGCTGTCAAACAATCCTGCCATAATGTGATTAAGCAAAGGAAATGTGATTAAACAAACCAGCAGACACGATCGTTTGACATCTGGAGTGTGCAAATATGGATTTGTAAAAAGATGAAAAGATATATAATGTATAGAAAATGAACTGGGTGTAATAATAGACGTTCACAAATCAGCATTTGGATCTGAAGCACCTGAAATCCATTGTCTTTCCTGGAGACTCTTGCCATAAATGGTCTTCTTACATAAAACTTAATTGTATTTATCCCCAATGAACAAGCCTAAGGTGACTGTGGTGAGGAAAAACTCCCTTAGATGGAAGAGGAAGAACCAGTGAAAGGAACCAGACTCAAAAAAGAACCTCATCCTCATTTGGGTGACACTAATACATTGTTATAAATATACCAGAGACTGTTATTATGAATAATGTCCTTTCTACAGTCATATACAGTCTGACAATTGTGTATTGATGAGGAGGCTGTTGTCCACAAAGACCACATGTAGTTGGCATCTCTTCTTTGAATAACTGAAATCTCATTAAATGGAATCCAACTCATGCTGGTACAATCTCTAGATGCCTCAGGATCCTCACAGGTTTGGCCTCTTCTCACTAAAGGTCCATAATCTTCATGACACAGAACACAACATGCCTCCGGATGGGTAGAAAAACAGAAGCAAGTGGAGAGGTTGTTAAAAAACAACATTTTATTAGAATCAATTTTTATTAGGTTGAATAAGTTGATAACCAGTTATCAGTAATCAGGATAGTGGTGGATCTGGCATGAGAATGGAATAAAGCCTGGATGGGATGCCGTTACAGCACAGAATAAAGTTGACAGTATTGAAACACACAAAGATTTGTAATAAATGTCTTGAATTAGAGCAGGAAAACTGATCAGAGCAGAAGATACCATTTTAGATTCTAAATATCTGCTTGTGGGTGGATTCTTCCTTTAATGTCTGGCCACCCAGTTGCAATAATTTAAAATCTTCTCATATTAATGATAATTAATGAATTCTGTATCACAGAGGGCTGGTTAATGGTTAGGATGTTTGCACCTCTGGTGTTGATGGATCTATTCCTGCCTTTGTGTATGATAAGCAGAAAATTAATAGTTGGAATTCTGTATCGTACCAAAGAAATAATGTTTCTGGTCCCACATTGTTTATACCCCAAACATGTTGAGCCTTTGTGCTCAAGAAACATGTTTTCTCAAGTTATATTGGTGTGATTAAGTGATTGAGTGACTGAGTGAGAGAGTGAGTGAGTGATTGAGTGAGTGATTGAGAGAGTGATTGAGTGAATGAGTGATTGAGAGAGAGCGTGAGTGAGTGAGTGAGTGAGTGAGTGAGTGAGATTGTTAGTGAGATTGTGAGTGAGTGAGTGAGTGAGTGAGTGAGTGAGTGAGTGAGGGAGATTGTAAGTGAGATTGTAAGTGAGATTGTTAGTGAGTGACTGAGTGATTGAGAGAGTGAGTGAGTGATTGAGTGACTGACTGAGAGTGAGTGAGTGATTGAGAGAGTGATTGAGCGAGAGAGTGATTGAGAGAGAGTGAGTGAAAGAGTGATTAAGAGAGTGAGTGAGTGAGTGAGTGAGTGAGTGATTGAGAGAGTGAGTGAGTGAGAGAGTGGTTGAGTGAGTGATTGAGAGAGTGAGTGATTGAGAGAGTGAGTGAGAGAGAGAGTGATTGAGTGAGTGATTGAGAGAGTGAGTGAGTGAGTGATTGAGAGAGTGAGTGAGATTGTTAGTGGGATTGTAAGTGAATGAGATTGTTAGTGAGTGAGTGAGTGAGTGAGTGAGTGAGTCAGTGAGTGAGTGAGTGAGTGAGTGAATGAGATTGTAAGTGAGTGAGATTGTAAGTGAGATTATTAGTGAGTGAGTGAGTGAGTGAGATTGTTAGTGAGATTGTAAGTGAATGAGATTGTTAATGAGTGAGTGAGTGAGTGAGTGAGTGAGTGAGTGAGTGAGATTGTAAGTGAGTGAGATTGTGAGATTATTAGTGAGTGAGTGAGTGAGTGAGATTGTTAGTGAGTGAGTGAGTGAGATTGTTAGTGAATGAGATTGTTAGTGAGTGAGTGAGTGAGTGAGTGAGATTGTGAGTGAGTGAGTGAGTGAGTGAGTGAGTGAGTGAGTGAGTGAGTGAGTGAGATTGTTAGTGAGTGAGTGAGTGAGTGAGTGAGTGAGTGAGTGAGTGAGATTGTTAGTGAGTGAGTGAGTGAGATTGTTAGTGAGATTGTAAGTGAATGAGATTGTTAGTGAGTGAGTGAGTGAGTGAGATTGTTAGTGAGTGAGTGAGTGAGTGAGATTGTTAGTGAGATTGTTAGTGAGATTGTGAGTGAGTGAGCGAGTGAGTGAGTGAGATTGTGAGTGCGTGAGTGAGATTGTTAGTGAGATTGTGAGTGAGTGAGCGAGTGAGTGAGTGAGATTGTGAGTGAGATTGTTAGTGAGATTGTTAGTGAGATTGTGAGTGAGTGAGCGAGTGAGTGAGTGAGATTGTGAGTGAGTAAGTGAGTGAGATTGTTAGTGAGATTGTGAGTGAGTGAGCGAGTGAGTGAGTGAGTGAGTGAGTGAGTGAGTGAGATTGTTAGTGAGATTGTTAGTGAGATTGTGAGTGAGTGAGCGAGTGAGTGAGTGAGCGAGTGAGTGAGTGAGTGAGATTGTTAGTGAGATTGTTAGTGAGATTGTGAGTGAGTGAGTGAGATTGTTAGTGAGATTGTTAGTGAGATTGTTAGTGAGATTGTGAGTGAGTGAGCGAGTGAGTGAGTGAGTGAGTGAGATTGTTAGTGAGATTGTTAGTGAGATTGTGAGTGAGTGAGCGAGTGAGTGAGTGAGTGAGTGAGTGAGTGAGTGAGTGAGTGAGTGAGATTGTTAGTGAGATTGTTAGTGAGATTGTGAGTGAGTGAGTGAGCGAGTGAGTGAGTGAGTGAGTGAGTGAGTGAGTGAGTGAGTGAGTGAGTGAGTGAGTGAGATTGTTAGTGAGATTGTTAGTGAGATTGTGAGTGAGTGAGTGAGTGAGTGAGTGAGTGAGTGAGTGAGATTGTTAGTGAGATTGTTAGTGAGATTGTTAGTGAGATTGTGAGTGAGTGAGCGAGTGAGTGAGTGAGTGAGTGAGATTGTTAGTGAGATTGTGAGTGAGAGAGTGAGTGAGTGAGTGAGTGAGTGAGTTAGCTCCCGATGTGACCCTGTGTAGGATCAGATGGATGGATGATTAATCCTGAGTGGCTAATGGATCACTCACTAACAATATTTTATATAACTTCCACCACTAAAAGTCTCATGATTTTTCAAATTTGTGTAACTTAATTTAATTTAAACCGCGTTGAGGTGAAATAATAAGACAAGAATTAAAATATTCCACATTTGAAACCTTACTGTATATAAATCACTCGATACACTCCTGATTCGTGTTTTAAATAGTTTGTACTGCCCGTAGATGGAGCTACAAGCTGCGTTGCTTGTGAACACAACACGCTGAATCCCAAATAGCACTGAATTATAAATCTAGTGCACTAGCTAGGGCGCATCTTCGAACGATACGTAGTGCACTCATGTAGGAGTCCATGTTGTAATAGGACACGCCCCGAGCTCCACATTCCCACAATGCCTTTAGTGTTTACATGGGCACTGACAGCGCCGTTGCTGCTCAGAGCAGCTTGCCTAGTAACCAAGCGGAAGTTGAGGAGTCTTTCTCGCCGGTGGAAAAGTTACGCCGTGAGTAGAGCACTGTGTTAATGATACGTTAACATCAGAGGTAATAGCGAGAGAAAGGAGATCGTATTACAAGATGTTTTAACCACGTACTGAGTCCTTTAAGCGACTGTGAGTGTCAGTCGGTTAGCATGCTGGCTAATAACGGACATGCGCGTGAAGTTGAGTTTATTCTATTTATTTATTTATTTATTTATTTATTTATTTATTTATTTACATAGAGTGGCTCGTGCTGCCGTTTTGCTGTCTAGGACACCGACTTCTCATTTAGACTGAGGTTAAACTGAGAATATGTCGCTGCATGGTTTTCTGAACGAAAGTTTTATTCTGTTTATTTTCCTGTTAAACTAGCTACAGTTTTCGTCTCGCGCTTAATTAAGCCACGCCCACTTCCACCATTTAAACTCGTACTTATTTAACAACGCCCCCTCAAATAAAGCGCAAAAGTACGATATTATCTCATTTAACAATAAAAAACTACCGGTGAATAACAAAAAGACGAAAAGATGTCGTGTAGCTCTAAATAGACAACAAGACGTTGTTTTTTTGTAACACGCTCACTTAAAGTCGCGAGATGACGCCACGGGCAAATTTGCATATTCATTATTCCGTCGTGGTAATTTGCATATCAAAACATGCTGGACTTGAACAATATCAGAATATAAAAATCTTTTTTAAAATCAATTCTTTTTTTTTTTTTTTTACATACAATATTACGTACAGTTTCTTTATATTTACTACGCTACATTACGACACAAGCCGACAAAAAAAATCTATAGTTTACAGGTGGAATAACTTGCTTATATTATTTAATTATAGTTTTAAATGAATTACAAATAAGTGTGAAATATGGATAAATCTAGAGAACACATGGTCTGATAATTAACAGCTTTAAAGAGAGCCTTAAGCTCTTCCCACTTGGGATGTGGTGTTATACATCACTGAGAAGCTCCTTTCCTCATATACATAGTATATATGAGGACACCTAACTATCACACCTATATGTGGTTCTTCCCCAAACTGTTTTGAACAATTGTCTAGAATGTCTTTGGATTACAATTTCAGGCCCAGACACTGTTCCAGCATGACAATGCCCCTGTGCATAAAGTGAGATCCATGGAGACCTGGTTTGAGAAATCACAGACTGAACTCCAGACCTTTTTATGCAACATCAGTGTCTGATCTCACTAATGCCCTTGAGGACAAATGAACAAATATCCCCAGACAAAATGTTTTCCAGAAGTTTGGAGGTTTTTATAATAGTAAAGTGGGGATGAACCTGGAATGACATGATCTACAAGCACATATGGGTGTGATGGTCACGATTCCACATCCTTTTGGCCATATAACAGATATGTGAATGTGTCATTGTAATATACATGTTAAATTATTTTATAAACCACACTAACTAAAACGAAAACCCACAAACCACTGTATTTTTAAAGCCTCAACAAAAATCATTTAATTTTTGAATTCAGCACCAAAAATCACCAAAAATGATTTTCATGAAATTGCGCACATTCATTCCTCTCTGTAATTAAAAGGCCATTACAGAGGAATTTCCTAAAATATTTTTATTGGATTCATGTTAGAATTTATTTCCAAAAAATAATAATAATCATTTATTTACACCAGTGTGTTTAAATTATTAATTAATCAAAGAAAAATAAATATTCTTACAAACTTTGTTACAAGCATTTTTCAGGTAAATAACATTTTAATTCTAGCAACATCAACAGAAAATATATCTGGATTTCTATTGAAATGGCATGATAACCCTTTTTCTTTTCTGACATGATACTGATACTGAAACTTTAGTAGCAGCTGATAACCATACCCAGCTTATTTTTATTCTTTAAAATCTGCTTTAAAAATTATTCAAAATGTTTATTATTATTATTATTATTATTATTATTATTATTTATTTTTTTATTTTTTTTAAAGAAGAATGTTCTAAGAATGTAAAGAAAACTACATAGCAAAAAACATGACATCACAAAAACTAAGCTTTCATACAAAATCAACTACATAGAAAATTTAATAAAAATTGTAAGAGGTAAAAAAGAGGAAAAAAGTTTCATTTTTTCAGATGCAGTTTTTTTTCTATGCATATATATATTTTTGGTTGCCATCATCTTGATACCGATCCTAGATATCTGATTAGGGCCATCTCCAGTTTTTTAATATATGCAAATATATGCGTATTCAATTAGACAAAGCCTAATTTGCATAAATACACGTAATTGTATGATCTTTAGCCCCCCTTATTGTTCACCCATTCTCCCCGTTTACATGCTGGTTTCTTCTGGGTTCTCCTGTTTCCTCCCACCTCCCAAAATCATGTCAGCTGAGCCTAACCAATTTCAGCTAATCCCTGTTAAACCATTGAACATCTATCCGCCTGCACAACCTCCTTTTCACAGTAAATAGTGGCAGCACATATTCTTTGTAAATGAATTAAAACAACACCAGCTGTTTTTCCTTCTGTAGATATTTCACTGCCAGTCTATTCATAGCTGCCAACTAATTAGTAAGTGGAGCAATTACTTACTGCACAACACCAAACTGGAACATACATTTGTGCTATGGAGTTTGGAGATAATATTGCAAATAAATTCTTCCCTTCAATAACAGCGACAAAAAAAACTTTCAGGTAGGCGTCGGTGATGTGGCAAAGATATTGAAAACGTTTAAACAGGACGGTTTTATGGAGGAAGCAAGATGTATTGCTGTCACTCAGCTCCTTTTGCATTCATATTCGCCCCCCACTGTGAGGTGGACCAGAGTTTGTTCCAAGTCTCCCATCACAAATCACCAACAGAGTACCTGCAGTCTGAAAGCTAGAGCCAGGGATCATGCTGCTAAATGTAGGCAAGAGTTTTCATGCTGAGTATGCGCCGAGTTTGACAGGTTCACCTGAAACACGTCTGCTTGTGAGGCGGGATTTTGACCTCCTCAGTCACGGCAGTAATTTTTTCTTATCTTGCCGCATGGCCGGCTGCACCGCCTTTCTATTCCATCAGATTTTACACTCCCATGCATCCTTACTATTTTCAGAGAGCAGAGGGTGGCGAGTGACGCAGAGAGCAGGAGTGTCATCCGCACGGGCGTCATGTCCACGCTGCCGTTCCTCATGGAAAAGTCTAGCATCCGAGCAACACGTGAGAAACACACTCGCTGCTTCCAGCACATGGCTGTCAGGATTCCTCAAACTGATTCTCCAGACTGATGTTGCAGCAACTGTTTACATGGAGTCTGATCAAAGCTGGGTTTACAGCGAGGTCGCTCTTTTGTTTGTTTCACAGTTGGGAGTTGTATATCAATGCATGTCATCTTAGAAACCAAAGAAAATGCATTTGTGCTTTGGTTGTGTCTTTAGGAAAATTCATTTAGTTTCCTCAAAGATTCTAGGTATGATCATAACAACAGCATGTTTTCCAAGAACACTTAGAGGAACTTGTATGGAAGAAATGACCTGGATTGCAAAGTGGTAGAAGCTCTTTGACTTTTGGTTTTGAGTTCAATCCCAGGACCAAAAGGCTGCCTCTGAGATAAATTTAATGCGCTGTCTGTAACTGGCTGAAATGTAGATGACTTGCATAGATAGTTCTCATGTATGATGGGGCGGGGCTTGTTTGTTTGTTTATTCATACATGCTGCTGCTCTGTGTGCGTAGGTCAGCTTCCCTCGAACTCTCTATTAAATATATTGTTCAAATGAAGTGGCTCAGGGGTTGAGAACTGACAAAGAGGCTTTTTTGGGTTTACATAATCTATTGCAATTATTTTGTCACATATACATTACAGCACAGTGAATTTATTTTTTTGCAACTTTGGAGGTTGAGGTCAGAGTGCAGGGTGAGCCATGATACAGCATCCCTGGAGCAGAGAAGGTTAAGGGCTAACAGTGTCAACTTAACAGTGCTTGGGCTTGATCCCAGATTGTCCGATCAACAATCTAGAGCCTTAACCACTTGAGCCACCACCGATGGGACATCACCGATGGGCTTTTTGGATAATCTAGGCTTTAATGTCACCCTGCTTCACTGACACATAATCCACAACCCTCTTGTATGCTATGAATGTAGGATATCACCTGCATGATCTTGAGCTTATGTGTTTCCTCTGGGTTCTCTGGTTTTCTCCCTCCTCCCTAAAAAAAAATGTTATAAAATTGTCATGCATGGTGTCCTGTAACGTACAATCCACGGCATATTCCAACCTCATACTTATCGTTCCCAGGAAAGACAGACGAGCAGGTCGAAGCACTTCCTACAGATGAATGAATGAACGTTTTTCTCATATCCATTTTTCACCCACTCCCTCTCTTTTTGGTGATTGTTCTTCCAACTACATGTGCAAAAGTTGTAACAGTGCCTCAAGGCCTGATGTGGTTCTTTGACGCAGACCCATTTTATTAATCCAATATGATATTAGAAGAGCTAAAGTGGCCCAGTGACAGTGTGATTAAAACGGACCTGAAGTAGGGTAATACATAATTGGTGTGACGGAACTAATATCAGCCGAGTCCTTCTTCAAGAGTGACACATTCATTTGCTGGGTGAGGATAGTAGGTGTGTGTGTGTAAGTGTGTAAGTGTGAAATGAGGGGAAATAGACTGCTCAGCAGAGCTGGAGGAGTGAGTTGTTTCACTGCCCTTCTATTAGAGTGATTTCAGAGCACTGGAGCACACCCTTTTATAATCCCCGAACAAAGTGATTCTGCTTATATTTTGAGACTGCTGCACTGTCAATAGCCTCAGGTTACATTTGGAGAATAAAGGTTGGTCATTTTTGTCATTGCCCTAGTATTGTATGTATTTGAATGAAATCTATAGTGTTGATTCGATCTTTATCAGATAACCATCAGAATGAAAAGGAGCTGAAACTAGTCTGGGAGGTTCAATTTGGTACAGCACACCATACAAGATATACAATTATTATATAGATATACACATTGTGTCGAAATCATAACGATAATCTTCATCATCATCATCTTTTTTTTTGGTAGTGTAGAGATTTTACTGAGAAGCTTCATGCTGTACAGAAGCTTCAAGCATCTTATCATGTGCTATCCATATCTACTCTAAGCACACGCTCTACTGGCGTCCCACAAGGCACAGCACTAGATCTTCTTCTATTGTTCCTCTATTCCCAACGTGAGACAATAGGTAGGGATGTCCCTTCTGCTAATTTTATTATTCAAATATCCATAAAAGGTGATGAATGATATTTGGATAATCGCTGGGAGGCTGGAAGGGATCTTTATTGTAGCATAATTTTCCACTGCAATTAAAGTTTTGTTTCATATGTTTCACAGAGAACATCCAGAGGAATAATCGACAGAAATCTGAATTGCACAGTAGAAGCTTTACTGAAGGTCAGCTCAATATGTCAGACTGTAATCTTCAGTGCTACCAGAAAGAAAAATGACGTTTTTAACGGCGACACACACCTGAACTTCTCCTTCATTACAGTGCTGCTGTTTGTATCAAAGTTTTGCCAGATGTGATTTTTTTCCCCTTATTGTATTCTCTGGACATATTTCAGCTAGATACTGAAATAGTGATTTCTGTGATTTCAACCACCCGTGCACAACTCTAGTAATATCCTTTCCTTTCCTCCCTCAGACACTCAGGTTTCAGCTCATGTCTTAGCACGTCTGGGAGATATGTCATCTCAGACGGCCGCTCATCATCCCGGTCTTGAAATTCCAGCAAGGCAGAGCTGTGTATGTCTGAGATGCATCACGATAAACATGGATACTTGGACCTCCACCTTTGACTGATCAAACCTCGCGCTGGCTCGACGGCTTAACACACCGTCCCTCAAGGTACCAGAATGATATTCATCAAGACTCAGGACTTTGTCCTGGCACCTTTGTGTTAGAATGAACTTTCCCTGAGTCACTGAGTCACTGCCTGTCTTCAAAGACTGATGACTTAGCTCTTTACCAAGCACTACATCCTGGAGGGGAAAAAAGTGCTTTTTTTTTTCATGGTTGAACAAGTCCTCTCTAATAGGGATTTTGCTTGATGGAATCCTCAGGCCTTGACTAGAAAGCCTTTATTTAATTCTTTATTTTACCTAGCATGAGGATATGTATTTGATGGAGACTATACAGTGAGACTACTCACTATTTACATTGACATATCCCAGTTGACTTCATTTCCCACCATTTCTGACATTTCAGTGGATCATACTGGTACCCATACTATATCTGTTTCTGATTCAGTCCTGATCCCCATAATCAACACACTTCGAGGCCAACACACCCGACAGTCTTTGCAATCTTCTTCCAGGAGGCTTATCCAAGAGTATGCTTTTTCACCATCATTGTAGGCACAGCGGGAGGCTTTATTCTCCACTTGCACTGCTTTCATGCTGCTCTTTTGATCTACTTTTAATGAAGTAGATTTCTTTTACTGTAGATTAATCTGTCAGGGCTGAACATATACTATGTGTGTAGGGAAAGGAAGCTAAATGAATATGTTATGCCACTTTGTGTGCTGTGGAAGACCTACAGTAATAGGCTTTTTTTTTTAATTCTGACGTGGACTCGGTCATTATGATTCGCATTTCACTCTGAGCGCTTGAGTGTGTGTGGCCACCCTGAAGATACCATCACCACCACCACCACCACCCACAAAGTCTCTGTACGCTTCAGTCTTATTGATGGTTGAATGAATTTTCTAGCTTTATTTACTTTGTAGAATCACAATCACAATGTTTAAGATACATTCAGCTCTTCTGAGAAGACTCCTTTGCAGAAAAACTCGAATGTCTCACACTAAGTGTCTATGCACACAGGAGAGTATATTTAGATGCTCTCCTCTTTATGATGCAATGCACCTTCTCACGCTATGTTTGTTATTGGCGTATTAGGGACGTTTTACTGGTGCCACATGATACCGCAATACGATGACGTCAAGGTAACGAAATGACCACAACAAATGGCCTCAATCTAGATTTGTAAGTTTTATCGATGGCAATCGAAGCAAAGCAGACAGTAAACCGTGCTCTCTGCCAAAATATCAAGAGGATGGAGCTGCATCATCTGCCTGTAACACAAATAGCCTGATTAAACCTCTCACCCATTAAACTCAGCGGGACGATTTCATTACCGGCAACACAACAGCAACAATGCACACTAGGCGAGAAACAATGTCCACAGACAATGCTAAGTGATACTGGTCATTAATGGGGAAGGGATTACAAAGAATTGAATACAAAATATTTACTTACAAATGTACAGAGGCATTGTTCAGGAACAAAACCCATTTTTCACTAGCTAACATTCTAAAGTACAAGCCACTCAAAGCTCACACATTTTACTACTAAACAGAGATGAACCCCCAGCATGTGATCTCTGTAACACGTAAAAGACCGTTAAACCCGTATGAATGGAATGCCATGCTATTAAGAACACTAGACAAGGCTTTTACTCGTAAAATACACATTTAGGAGTCTGTTACTGACACCATAGAAAGACTGTAAGATTCTCTATAATATCTCGCTTTACCTACCTTGATGCAGCCATGAAAATAGCCATCGATGCTGAAAAACTATAAACAAACAAACACTTAATGAACACGCCTAGTAGCGTATTTGTGCTCTTCATTTATGCTGCTTAAAGCAGGGAAACTTGGTTAAAAATATAACGTTCTGTGTCGTCCATTATGATTAATATTAATTAGGTTTCTTTAATTGTTTGTATTAAAGCACCACAAACATGTAATCATACTCAGTCTGAAAAAAATGGTACTGTAGCACCGCCGTATATCTAATGGCATGTATAAAGCTCGTGTCATTTACAATAACTAGTGTTTGTAATGGAGTCAAAGATTCTATATTAAGAAATGTCATAGCAGCATAACACTATTGTACAACATGCTTGAAAAGAGACACGACCATAAACCCGATTTTATTTATAAAAGCTTATGGACACCATTCTCTCTCACTCATTCTCTACCGCTTATCCGAACTACCTCGGGTCACGGGGAGCCTGTGCCTATCTCAGGCGTCATCGGGCATCAAGGCAGGATACACCCTGGACGGAGTGCCAACCCATCGCAGGGCACACACACACTGGACACCATTCTAGTACAGACAATTGCCTAAAGGACATAACGTGTGTTTGAGAGGCTGAGTTTTTCCTGAAAGCTGTACGTTTGACCTACATTACCTCAGAGCACTCGTACGTAAACTGTCATGTGAAAAGAATGCGCATTAACCATTTTTTAATGCATGTCAGGCTTTAAAAGCTCATATCAGGTTGCCTCGCAGCCGAGCCCCTTCACCAAGCCTTGTTTAAAATATTTATTGCATTGTAGGGGCAGCTTATGTAGCTGAAACTGTGTGCCGGGCCCTTAATCCTCGTCCTCATTCCATTAGTATTATCATGGACAAAGATAATCAAGGAAAAATGGATCCAAAGCCAAGATATTTGGAAAACCTCGATAATAAACGGATCCCCAATTTCCATTTTGAAATACCGTTTTGGGAGGCAAGTGTGAGAGAAGTGACTTCGATGCTCCAGGATTGGAACTGGCCACATGATGAAATATTACTCACCACCTAAATGACTTTATTTATTACATGCTCTGCTTTTTTTCTTCTCTTGTAATTGTGTCTCATTTCTTGTTTATTTCCTTTATTGAAAAAATCCTCTCTAGAAGAGTTTTTAGTCATGATTTCTAGGACTCGTTTCTATATGACTCCTTGTCATTGATTCATTTCATATGAGATGCTTTAGTGAGAAAACAACACAAGAAAATCTACCAGTGCACTATTACAGCTCTTCTATAACATAAGGCTATGGCAGCTCTGAGTTTAAGACATTGGATCGCTGATTAGAAGGTTGTGAGTTTCCCCACTCCTACCAAGGACCCTTGATCCAGGCCCTTATCTCCCATCTGCTCAGTTGTATACAAGTATTGATAAACCATTTTTGAGAGTATCCAAGGTATCAGTGCATTTATAACCACTGACCAACTCCGCTGTTGCTAATAGTAACAAGGCAGTTGATAGAAAACGCTCTTCTTGTAAAGGTTTCATTACAAGTTACACAGATAATTTATTTCTCTGAAAATCTGATAACATTTTCCCATTCAAATAAAATTCACTTGCCCTTTTAAAGGTGCGTCATTAACCAGTCCTCATTACGTCACAGTGTTGAGTTTTTTCGAATCCGATTGGTCAAATTAGGTGTGAGTGAATTCTGTGACAGCGGCTCTGAGCGCAGTTCATGCCAAAATTCAAGCGATCCATCATCATGTACATTATCGTTGCTGTTTCACATGGACTTTTACAGACTTCTAAACGGATTAAAACCATTGCTCGGTTGAAGGAGATGTTGATTCGCATTTATGGAAGCACTGGTCAGTGTCAGAGTGTTACGGCACACCCAGACATCTTGTAACACCTTTTTTTGTTTCATAAGACATCTGGGTGTGCTGTTACAAGAAAAGGATCAACATGGAGGTGTTAATGACTCAACACCACCTCATTGTTGATTTACGTTACACTCTGTTTTTAATTCCTTATATATCGTTCCGCTTAAATACCAATGAGCCACAGTGTATTAACTTGCGTTTCTGTTAAATCGGCATAGGACGTGTTCCTGGATAGCCCATCTCCTCTAAAGAAAAACAAGCCCATCACAGCTCCAACCACTAACCGGTTTTGAATAGGTTTGCGTGGCAGTCACGTCGAAGACACAATTCAGCTGGAATGAAAAAGATGAGTCCTACCGCGCTTCAGACGGGTCATAAAGTGCGTCCTGAATGAGCTCTGAAAATCCATTAGCCTCTGTTCTTGTCACACGTTTTTGTAAATTTATCTCTTCGAATGCTGTCATTGGGTATTTCCAGGTGGTTTATGTAATACGAACACTCCACACTCTGGCTTTTTATTTTTTCTGTCTAAAGCATAGAAACAGCAATGAATGTTTGCTTTTCACGTTCAGATGATAAGGTAATCAATGATCCATAATGCTTTGCAGAGTGCAAGGGGTGTGTGTGTGTGTGTGTGTTAATTTTAAAAGCTTCCTGACACCACCAAGTGTACTGCACGGAACTGGCTTTCGAGAAAGCTTTCACTTAGTATTTGCAGCCAATTAATTGTACACTGAAATAAATGGCATGTCTACCTGCTTTTCTCTTCAGCCATTGCATTTTGCATTATTACACAAGCAGGGCAAAGTGATGAAACCCAGAAATGGCTAATCTAAGAGGCAGCTTGTATCTGTGCAACATCCAAAGATTGTGGTTTGCCAAACTGTGGTCCTTTTTGATAAAAATGCAAATATGAAACCGCTGTTAATCATAGCTTCCTAAAGTAAAATAGTGAGTTGAAAACAAAAAAAAAAAGTTGCATGGGGATTGTCCTGACATTGAAATGTAATAAAATGAAGGCCAAGATCTCAGTGTGAGAGACAGGGCAATCATCCGCTGTGCTGAAATGTCAGACATAAGGGGAAATTAATGAGCAAGTGGGGGTTCACTCAGATGACATTTGAGCAAATGGCTTAAAAATATGGGTCTGGTGTTCATCCGATTCCTTGGAATATACTTTAAATTTATAGGAACATTATACTTACCGTACCACATATATACATTTATACATTGAAAAAAAAAAACAGCAGCATCATATCAATAATAAATGCAAACGTTTCCATGCTTGCGTCCAAAAGAACAAACCCTGCACACTGTTACTACCCCAAAGTATTTTAGTGTTGTATTTCTTGTAGACTACAAGAAAATCGACAGTGAATAAATGGTTCCCTCATTTTCTGTTAAAGTTGGGAAGAAAACGTGAACTGCTTATAGAATACTCTCACCATATTAATTATTACGGGTCTGACGATAGACCATGACATGAACCGTGACGCGTCTCTTCCATTCATTTTGTTCTGTGTAATGCATTTGCACTGTTTTTCACACTAGGTGTCCCATTCTGCACAAATACATACAGAGCACATTAGTCTCATCATCACTGTGTGTGAAAAGAGAGGCCACAGAAACCGGGTAGTTTATCCGACTTTGGAGCTCTAGTTCTGCTACACAGCACTTTTCAGTCATTCAGTCCCTTTCTTTATTCAAATATTTAAATAATAAATATTTTAGGATTTTTTTTTATGATTTTATAGTAAGTTTTCATTACATTATTAAACTTTTTTTGTAGCAATTTATTTCTGATTTAGGTTTATGCAGACAAAAATGCACTTTATTTTGCACTGTTTATAATACAGGATTTAAAAAGAAGTCTTTTCAGTCCTAAATGCTCATTCACATTTTGTTAAAATCTTAACTAATTAAAAAAAATATTATTTATTTTAAATTAAATCGTGAAGGCAGTATCGTGAATTGAATGGAATAATGACTGGAGAGTATCATTGCTCAGCCTCATTAAATAACAGCATGTTACAATATTAGCAAGAACACATTAATAGAAACCTGTGATTTGACTCTCCTTCATGTTCTAGTACCGAATATAAAATAAGAGACATTTGCCAAAGTCTGTAAGAAATCATGGTTGTGAGATGTGGGGATGTGGTAGACTAGTGGTTAAGGTGGTTGATTACTGATCAGAAGGTTCTGGGTTTGAATCCCAGGTCCACTAAGCTGCCACTGCTGGGCCCTTAAGCAAGGCCCTTTACCATCAATTGCTCTGTCGTATAAAATGAGATACAAAATGGTGTAAATGGGTTAAATAATAATAACAATAATCGTATCAAATTCCCTTTATACTGTATACATGTTTTTTTTATTGTGCACATCAGTGAAGAACTTTAAGAACCATCACATTAGCCATCGGTGAACTTACAGTGACTCTGAGAGCAACCACACATAATTACCTACAAAGTCACTGTGTGGATTTTGTTTAACTGGTTTGCGAAAGCTTATAGCCTTGTGCAGTAGAATTTCTGATTGTTAACTTTCTTCTACTGCAAAGGTTGCTACGTGATTCATTTTTTTTTCCTTTTGTGATATCGATGTGCATCAAGGCTTCCTATTGAGCTCATGCGAGGATTCATTGTCCTTGTAATGGCTGCAGTTTATGGATTTGTCTCAGCTAGAGATGGATTACTATCGTCCTGTTTTCTGTTTCTACAGCAGAGCAGCACCGAGTTTGGAAATAGTTTGAACTCCGTGTGTTTGCACTTTAATTAGATGAAATCTGGTACAAGAATGATTTTTATTCCCCCCTCTCATGTTGACACTCGAGGATTTATAACTTTCCAAGCCCAAGTTTTTTTTATGACCCGCCGTTTCAGAGCGACAGATTTGAATGTGTGTCAGATGAGTTATAAGGCAATATAATAATAATAATAACACAGCAAGGTCTTGATGTTATAGGAAACTAATCGATGATGGTGTGGCAATGGTGAAACCTGACAGGAATAGGATTACTGCTCCTGCATCAAAGTTTCTTAAGAGCTGAATTTCTGAAGTTGTATCCCACAAAAAACTGCCAACAGTTAAAATGTTTTCTTCATTAAATAACGATGTCCTAGTTCTTATCATTTATAGTTACGTTTCATTTCTGTGAAACAAGTTGTGTTAATATAAGCCACTTTATTCCAGGATGAAATGCCTTATTTATCTTATGCTTTTTTTTTTCCTGACATTCTCAGGAGGCGCTGTCCAGTGCTGAAATCATTCTCCTTCACATTCTAGAGATATTATTAGTAAAGTGCTGGTGTAAACCCACATGCTTTATTTAAAAAAAAACAAAAAGAAAACAGATTTTATGTAAATTTCTACGTAAAACCAATGAGAAAGTTCTGTCTGCCTCTTTTCTCTTTTCTGACGTTCACCCATATCAAGGCTGTCTGAGTTATTTTTGTGCGTCCTCCTGTGATGCAGATCCCACTCAGGCAGCCTATTTTTACTGCCATTCACGTCGTGGACAGAGCCCACTTCACCAAACCTGACCGCACTACAATCTATTTTCACCTGCCTTGAGCCACGTATTTATACTTTTCCCCCACACCTTCGCCATTTAGTACGAATTTATTTCCCCTGTTGTTTTGGTCAGGTGGAGAAAGTCGGGCAAGCGTTTCTCATCACAAAAGACTGCGTTGACCCTCAGGGGCAGCGGGGGAAATGAGAAAAGATGTAGATAGCAAAAGACGGCACCTTTAGCAATCAATAAGCGCTGTTTTGTAGTCAGCGCTTGTCCGTCAGAGCAAGCGGCTATCTCCGTCCTCCCACAAAACTAACACACGCACCGTGAATGTTGAGATTTTATTGATTTTGTGCAAGTCTGTATTCCTAGTGGGAGCTCATCAACCGTTCGGTGTAATCAGTAGCGTCTGGGGGTCTCTGTCTGGGCATTTTGCATTTCATAGACCCTAATAATATGCCTTAGAGGCATTGGTGTGCAATAATCCTCAGCCCAGGCGCATAGGCAGAGAGGGAGGAGTATCACATCCTGTCATTTTTGCTGTGCGTTCCTCGCTCTAATTGGCTTCTTGCTGTTCATTGAAGAGGCAGCTTGATTGAGCAATGAGCCTGCGACACTCGTCAAAAGTGGGTTAGACTATAGCCACCGGATTGCTTCTTTAAATGTAACAACAGTTTTTTTTTCCACTCAGTGCCTCAGTTTTCTCATTTCGCACCAGCCTTATTAAAATCCACACAGCTGAAATAACAAGTGTGAATCTGCATAAATTCCACATACGGATTGTGAGTTTTTTTTTGCTTTGCGTGTGCACGCAATCATGTCAATTTGTTTGCCGTGGATTCGTTAATACATATTTATATGCAGATGAAGACATTAAGCTGGCATTAGCTCAATCACAACAGCTCATTCACGTGAGGGCTCAAGCAGCGTAACAAGCATTCAGCTTTCATTAACCACCCTGTTTAAAAATCTCTTAACGGTTTACGATTTGCAAACTTCGAGAGAGAACAGGACTGTAAGAGATTCAGTCATTTGTGCACAGACAGATGTAATGCGTCTGAGACTTTCATTACGTCTTTTTTTTTTTTTTTTTTTTTTTCAAGCTAATGTATTCTGAAGTGCAGGTTTGTGACTAAATGTTTCTATTCTGTCAACTGAGACATGTCTTTCTGCCAAGGATTTTACTCATCATACTTTCAGGATTTCAACCCTGCATCATCTGGCATTAAAATTTTAGTAGCCCTTTTCCTTCAGGCTTTGGTCTTTGGTGTTTTGTCTTTGGTCTTCCAGGATGGACTTTAGGTAACAATTTAATGTTGCCAAAGATTTCAAAAAGACTGCATGAAGAACAGAATAAACATCACTTTCAACAGTCAGGCCCAGTTAGAGAGTGGGGCTGAGAGTAAGAGGTGAAGTGTAAGACTGGTTTTCCTTACAGATTCATGCATAGAGGAAAAGAAATGTAAGCAGTGCGGTGGAAAGATATCTTGGTTTGCTAACGTTTCAAGGCAACCGATCCATAAGCTTTATTTTCATTCTGTTTGTCTTATCACTTTTAACCCTCATCAAGATTGGCATTTTGCACACTGGCTAGTATTCAATTTGATGTTTGAACACTCTGATGTCTTGATATGTTGTTTTAAATCTGTGTGTGTTTTTTAGCGTGTCTTAGTATTCCTATTCCTTTTAGTGCTTAGGTTTTTGAGACATCAGGCTTAGATATGGAATAGTAGGTTATACAAAATAAGGCTTTATTTGTTACATAGACGTTACAGCACAGTGACATCCTTTTTGTCACATAAATTATGAAGCTGGGGTCAGACCGCAAGGTCATCCATCATTTGGTGATAGCGGTAGCTCAGTCGTTAAGGCGTTGGTCGAATATGAGGACTGCCAAACGGTCGTTGCTAGGCCCTTAATCCTCAGTTGCTCAGTTATATAAATTAGATGAATGTAAGTTGTTGTCAGTCAAATGTCATAAATACAGCAAATACTAATACTGTCAATACAAATGTCATAAATACAGCTAATACTCTCAATACAAATGCCGTAAATACGCTGTTGAAGAAGATGCCTTCCTCCCATCAGTGCTAGTTTGGCGTTGCAGGGGATTGAACCTACAAACTTCTGATCAATGACCGAGAGCCTTAACTGAAGGCCCTTAATCCAACCCTGGTCTCCACCACGTTCCTGACTTGACCCATCGTCTATCTGCCTACCTTAAAGTACTAGGATGACATGCACCGATGCTCCTTTCTGTCCTGCTACCCCCCAATTCCCAGATTGTCTGAACAGCTGAAACCCTTTCTTCAGACCCACCTCATTCCCAGGCCCTTTAGCAAGCACTAATTAAAAAAAAAAAAGACACAATCTTATTGTGTTAACTCCTCTCTAAAAGCTTATTTTAATTCCCGGTTCTCAATCTATTTATATTAGCTGTAGGATATGTTTTTGACAAACACTTTTTGTCACTTTTGACAAACACACTGACAAACACGAAGCTCTCCTATAAGTCAGCCTACATAAAGATGCCTGCCGAATACTGTGAAAGTAAACGTATCGGCTAACCGTGTGGAGACCTTAAACCTTCAAGAGCTTGCTCAACATGCCGTAGGCTGAGTCAGCGCTTTTGCAAGGATGTTGGGAAATCGACTCATTAACAAGGAAAAGTAAGAACGTGGAATCTGATAGCATGTTCTGAGGCCACTGTGGCAGCCAGCCGACTGCAGGGAGTGTAAAGTGTCACTCAGTGTGCTTTCTACCACTTAGCAGACCACAGGCTTAGGGTTTTTAAGTAGATTAAGATTTAAGTACATTTGAAAAAATTTGATACGCTCATAATCAGCAGCTAGGCAGCTAGGCTAGCTCTTACGACTTTTACGGCTACATCTTAAGCTTACAGTGGCAGTGAACTTACTCTGTTATTTATTTTACTTAGTTACATATTTCTGGCTGTTTTGTCCGTTTTCTTCTGCATGCCGTCTGTGTATGTACAAAATCTAGATCTAAAACAAAAGTTTGTATCATCACACACAAATGAACATGCCGTGTCAGATGTATTCTACCTTTGCTGTTATAATAAGCTCCACTCTTTTGTAAAGATTTTCCACTAGGTGATGGAGCATTTCTGTGTGGATTTGTGTTCATTCAGCTATAAGAACATTACTGTGCATTACGGTGCAGTCGGTGTTCCAGTTCATCCTAAAGGTGTTCAGTGGGGTTGAGTCAGAGGGCTCTGTGTAGGACACTCGAGTGCTTCTACTCAAACCTTTTCCTCATGGAGCTTGCTTTGTGCACAGGAACATTGTCATGCTGGAACATGTTTGAGCATTTTAGTTCCAGTGAAGAGACATTGTAAAGCTACAGCATACAATAACATTCTATACAAGTCTGTCCAGATTTCCGGCAACAATTTGGGGTCAGGTGGTCAAGCTTATTGTGATGAGGTTCATGTTGCAGTTACACCCTGTTCTGTTCTTGTAATTCCTGCGATGAAAGGAACATGGCAAGAAACGTAACTACGGATAAGTCACTCATGGCTTTTTGAAGATTAATGTGTGATGCAGGACTGCATGTTGACACAGCAACTCCCTGTTCGATTCTAAGTTCTCGTTACTGGCTGTGCAGAGATTTACAGAATTTCTACATGGGTCTCCTCCACGTCCTCTGTTTCCTCTCCTAGGAACCTGTCTGCAGACGCACTAAAATGCTTCAACGTTGTGAATTATGCAGCCAGGCTCCATTCTCAATCCAGCAAGATCCACCAAGACTTTGACTAGATGAATGCACAAAGGGGTTCATGGATAAAACCAGCCGCCTTCTGCAGCCATAACCGCTCATGAGAAATTGTTATACTGGTCTGGAGGCGTGTAAGCGGGTGCATTACTATCTGGTTCTGCCGAAGGAAGCAATCTCGCACAATGGTTAATTAAATAAGTTACAACCAATTACACAGCAGGTTTCCTTAGGAACCTATTTTCTTGGCCTTGTTAAATCATAGTGTAGAGAACATTCACACTGAGCAGGAGCCATGATTCATTGGATTTTGTCCACATGGCATATGGTGGTGCTTTTATCTGTTTCAGCTCTAGTGACAATTGGAAGAAACTGAAGACGGTTTGTCGCTCCTACTTGACTGTTTGCATTGTTTAGATATTAAGTGGAAACATCTTGAATATAGTCAGTCACGAATGACACCAGATAACTAACATAACTTACATAACTAAAATTACACAACTTATACAATCCAAGCAAGACAGTCCAAAACGTAAGGCAGAACCCAAGTCAAAAAACAGGCAGCGCTCAATTGATGTGCAAACAATATCAGAGGCAGAGACTAAACATGGGTAAACCAAAAACATCCTTTTTGACCTTTTTGGTCAGGGTCAAAAACTAGAGAGCCAGGCAATAAACAAAAGGCTTGGTAACTCTAGACAACAATGTGAGCTGAGCAAACACTTTGTGGTATGCATACTGTATGAGTGTCCCTCATAAACAGTGAAAGCGGGTGTGAAGCTGATTGAACACGTGTGTGTGTGTGTGTGTGTGTGTGTGTGTGTGTGTGTGTGTGTGTGATTTAAAGTTTAGTCCCAGGCATCCCTGTTTAAAAGCCCCGGTGCCTGCTGGGAGCTGGAGTTCCTGACTGCAGTTCACATGACAGTTAGATGGAGCGTTTTTGTTCATTCTTTTCTTCTTCTATTGGCTGATCCTTTACACAGTTTCGAATTTCTTTCTAAAAAGACGCATCACGATCTGCCAGCAGAACAAGAAAATGTACAGCTTGATATTTGTTCTAGAAATATGTTTAATAAAAAAAGAAAAGAAAGAAAGTGACAAGTGGAAGAAATTTAATCATTGTAATAGGCATTATCACATACGCTCGCTTTAGATTTTGGGGCAGTGTATAATCAAGAGGAGAAACAAAGGAGCTCCAGGATAAATTTATACTATATACATACAAAACACGTGCATTTCCAGTTAAATGTTCAGAATTCTTTTATTTTGTGAAGTAACAGAAAATGTATGAAGTAACAGGATGACTGCCAGGTCCATGTTTTTGGCATGTCTGATTTATTATGTAAGGAACAAAACACTTTGGGAACATCAGCTCCTTATTCTAAACAGTTCTCTCTCTCTCACTCGCTCTCGCTCTCTCTCTCTCTCTCTCTCTCTCTCTCTCTCGCGCTCTCTCTCTCTCTCTCTCTCTCTCTCTCTCTCTCTCTCTCTCGCTCTCTCGCGCTCTCTCTCTCTCTCTCTTTCTCAGTTGCTTTCTTTTTTCTATCTATAAGTTAGTAAGACAATGAAAATGCACACTGAGGATAGGACTAACATCAGATCAAAACCTTAAAAGAAATTGAGATTTGTGGAAATTTGCGTTCAAATATATTTAACTATTGTAGCTGACTGGGAAGAGTTGTCTTGTGAAGATGTTAATATAACTATAATAATAAAATGAACAGTAGCTAATATTTCTCATTATGACAGTATAATATAATAAATATCATTCCTTATTTCATTTCATTTACAGTAGTCATATTAATTATCATGATTTATTTTCTCTATATTTTTATTTTAACTATATTTATTCCATTTTACTGTCCTGCTGTGTATGTGACCATTTCAATTCAAAGTTGATTTTGAAACACATTTAGGGATTTTACACGCAGATCATCGTGCTTCTTTATAGGAAAAAATAAATGCTTGAAATACGTTCAAATGCTCTTAATTAAATCGACAGTTTGAAGTTAAAACAAGAAGCATCCATAAAAAAGGATCCTTAATATGTTCATATCTTATTTAAAGCCAATCTATTGAGAAATATTACTTGACGTAGACCGTGTTCAAGATATATACTTGCTAAGATATTATTATTCTCTAGTGCAGGCAGGGGAAATGCATACATACATCATTTTCATGCCAAGCCGGAAGAACAAGCTGCTTCAATAACTGCGGCTTGCTCCGATTTATCTAATACTGTCCAGCAGTTTTGAGTCATAAAACAAAGGTATTTCTTTTTAAGGGTTTTTCTCCTAAATTTTAATTTGTATACAGCAGCACTGCATACAGCTCTCTAGATTTATCTCCCTTAAAGCGGTGCAGTAAATAATCACACGGCATCATATAAAAAACAAGGAAGAATAAAGCTAGTGGAAAACTTCGAGTCATTTTGCAAAGTTTAAACAGAGTCTGATCGATGCTCTGTCTAACGTCCTGTGCTTAAAAACGATCACGCACGTCTGACCGGATCTAAACAAGCTGGTGGAGCCCACAGAATCCACAGAGGAAGCACAGCTCTAGCATCGCCGATGAATTACAGATGGACTGACGATGTCAACCAGCTGCTTTTTCCACACAGACCTGCAGCTGGATTAACGAAGGTGCACAGGGGATCAGCCCGAGGATAGAGATAGAGATCAGTGTTCTAAGTGCTTGAGTTAAGCAGTATTTATTTATTTATTTATTTATTTATTTATTTATTTATTTATTTTTAACAGCTCGGGAATAGTCTTGTTTGCTCTGCGATGCAGATGGATACTGCTGACCTTCGGCACTCCCAACACCTGCTCTGCTCCCTCACTTATTCTTCAGTACATGCAAATCAACGCTCCTGCTAAGCTTTACTTGTACAGTGTTTTAATGATAGTTGTACATCGGCGTCCAATCGCTCAGAAGGTGTTGATTGGTTTTTCTCGAACAGAAGCTTTGGTTTAATGTGTGGGTACGTTAAAATGGACTGTATGAATTTTCCTTGAACCTTCAACTGCCTTAACGTTCCAGACCGATCATTTGGCACTAGTGTAACTAATAAAAAAGTAAGACCGCCAGCTGCTAAGTGAGGAAACTTTTCCGTGAGTCAAATCTGAACAAACTTTGCAGTTTTATTCTTTAAAGATGTACAATTATTGTATATAAAGATGTATAATTAAGGAACCATTCAAGAGCACTTTCATGAAGAACAGCACATACTGGATGGATGTGCAGAATGAAATATTTGCCCAGAACGTGGGCTATATATCAAAAAAACAAACAAACAAAAAAAAACCACATATGTCTTCATCTGCACAAAGACGGATGGCCTAAATCACATAAATTTATATTTATGGGAAGCACAAGTTACTCATCTTCCTCAGAAGAATATATTGTCCATCATCGAGCAATATTTATATCACAACATTTTCCCACTGTGACTGACAGGAGAAAGCCTCGGATCAGAAGTCGGGATTAGAGATCAGAACAGACGCTGTGCTTTTCATCTACATGGCTCACCGTAGGATTGGATGTCTGGGAAATTTTTTGAAAAATACAGCCCTGGAAAAGCCATCTGGCTTCTTTCTGTGGATTCGGTGCTCCCGAATCCAAAAAACAGCTTCTTTTCATAGCGCTCCGGGATCGAGAATATGCAACCTTCATGCCAGCAATCCCTCGTCCCGCCGGCTCGAAGGCACACCGTAAACACGCGTTCTGCAATATACACACCAAAACCTGAATGGAAATACATTTGAAGTGATATTTACACAGAGATAACATATATTAGCTACAGGAATAACCGCAGTTTGTTCAAACATCTTCTAGAACAGTCACATTTAATTGTTTTAATTTGTTTTAGAGCATGTTCTGTTTTACAAAATAGCTGCTGGTGTGCGTGTGTGTGTGTGTGTGTGTGTGGGGGGGGGGGGGGGATTAGGTGATGGAATAAATGATTACTCTGTCTGTTGATGCCATTATCCAGAACATGCTGTATAAATCCACTATGAGACTTCTTTTATTTCCAGCTGCACAACTTGTTCTTGTCTTTTCTGACCTGACCAGTGTGTCATTTCTTACGTCATGCTGTCAACCATTAGATTGCCTTTCTTCCGCTAATCCGATTTCAGGGAGAAGCAAGGCAGTTTTGTTTGAGAGTTGCATATCATGGCTGCTAAGAGCTTTATAGGACTACAGACAGGACTATATAGGACCTTTATAGGACTATAGGACCTTTATAGGACTATAGGACTTTTGCATTCAGGTCTCACATCAAACTTCATGTTAAATCCAGAATGAATCTCTTGGTCACATTTTTTTTCTTCATATAGTACACAGGTATTGATATTGAAATGATTTATAATCACATCATCCAGTCTCACCCAGATGAGGACGGGTTGCCAATTTAGCAATTTATCAACTAAAGACTTTTTTTTCTCGCTTTATGATTACATTCAACTTCTTGGAATGTCAGTTCTTAGAATAACTCTAAACTTTCGTTCTTCTATCTCTCTCTTTCTCTCCTTCTACCCGATCATATGGACTAACAGCATGCTCATTATCCAATTATTTAGCCCTCGTATTTGATTTCTTAGTTCCTGTGTCTTACTGTAGAAAGATAACTAACACATTCTAATAATAAACATGTAACTACAGTACCTGTGGTGTTTTTTTTTTTTTTCCCCAACTGTTATAGGTAATGAATCAACACCTTTCGAGCAATCGGAGTGGAGAATTCAAGAGAGAAGCTCTGTGGCGTGTATTAAAGGCACATTAAAGATCTGGGCCCGTATTCATAAAGCTTCTAAGAATGATCTCAGAGAGCGCTCCTAATTTAACTTCAAAATGTCTTATCTTAAGAGTGATTCAGGATCGATCTCAGAGCAAATCTCAGCAAGGAAAATACAACTTTTAGCTTAGAGAGGAGGCGGGGCTAAACCGGTTACTGGGTATGACGCATTCTTTTCAAGACTGTGATTGGTTGTCCAATAAAAAAAAAAGAATAGGAGCGCTTTTAAAATCTGGTCTATTATAAGCCTTCACTTTTCCCTACGTTAAGATATTTGAGGCCATATTGTGTAGGGATTACATTCATGATTGATCAGATTAGAGATGCGCTAACATCTGTAAACATCTCACACAGCACAGAAATGCCATAGCACCAAATTACATAATTTTATATATATATATATATATATATATATATATATATATATATATATATATATATATATATATATATGCCATATGCCATATTTTCTGCTCAAATATGATTGGGCACAAAAATAATATCTACATGATGCATCTACATCACTATCATTCTTAAATATTGTATACAGTACATTTCTTCTCCCTCTTCATCTTTTGGCCATTTTCTCATCTGCTAAAAAAAACTCTTTAACCTCTTAAGAGTCCTCCTTACTACTTCTAACACTTTTAACATTATCTTTTAAGGTTTAAGATACTTTGTGAATAACTTTTATCTTCACTAGGACCTTCGCTTTCATTTTTAGGGGTATCGCCCACATTTATAAGAATTTTCTTAGAATTTTGTTACCAGGTGAAACTCAATGCAAAGAATTATTCATTAAATGACAATTAGTCTATTTCAATTAGATGCTAAGAACTAAGAACAGACTAGGTTTTATTTCAGTAAAAAAAACACAGCTGGAATTTTGATTACCTGTCAGAATACTATATATCTGTATTCGTGCAAACAGACACGTCAGAGTTTCACATTACTTTTCAGATTTATTTTTTTCCTTCCTGTTGTCGTTGCCTGACAGTTTATTGCCTTCACCTTGCAAAATATTGGTCTTGATCCATCTTTGTTTTTAGGATATAATTTGTCGAGAAATGACTATGCAGTAATTCCTAGCTTGGCTGTTTATTTGGACGGGTTAAGAGTTTTCAAGCGCATCACCTCATTACCAAGTGCCTGTTGCTTGGTCTGATTAGTCACAGCAGGTGATCTGACCCAGACCTCTTCAGCTATACAGCTTACTCTTCTCTTTTCTTTGTTGTTTGTCAGCGTACTTTTCTTTATTCTACTTCGGCTCTGTTGGATTTTTGTGATTCTGATTGGTCAGAAGGTAGTCGTTAATGTTCTACAGCAGCAGCTCCTACTCCTAATTCAACTCTCATCTCATCAATGCGGTATTTTGCGTTTATATAGTAAGGGGGAAAAAACGGTGTTTAGTAGCGTCTGTTCAGTTCATCTTCATCTCCAGCTCATCTTCAGCACCGAATGTCTTTGTCATGTCACCCCACAGTGGTGGTTAATGACTCATATGATTTCCATAAGTATCTCTGTTTTTACTTAGCCTACTAGGGGTAAAGGTTAAAAAAAAACATTTCTTATTTTTCCCACACAAATGTTTAAATCTTTTTAAAGTAATCCTTGATGTCAAACCTTCTTCTTTCTGAGATGCCTTAAGTGCTTTTTTATAAACAGCTATAATTTGAAAGTGTTCTCTTCAGCCACTAAAATTCCATGTAAGGTTACAAACAGAGGGAAACACATCTCACATCTCACTCTGAAAGCCAGGGTTAGGGTTAGGGTTAATTTCCTGACTCATTTTATATCAGACTTGAAGCCATAATAATATTCATTTGTTTATATTGATTAAAAATGTTTAAAGGGTCCAGTGCAGTGATTAAGACTCTATATCAATGAGATTATTGATATAGAGTATAATAATTCTCTATATCAAAGAATTATTGATCTGTTAGTTAGGGGTTTCAGCCCCAGCACTACCATGCTTCCACTGTTGGGCCCTTGATCCAGGCCCTTAACCCTCTCTGCTCCAGGCATGCTGTATTGTGGCTGACCCTGTGCTCTGGATTCTGCTTACAATCAAACTTGAATATTCAAAGAACTCTGCTATTGTCAGTATTCCTCATGAGCGTGTTGAGCAGCTCTGTTGTTATTGGTGCAAACCCAATTACGCTCGATCTTGCAGATGGCCCTCACTCAAGTTTGGTTGAAGGACAGAAGCTTTAAAACTTCTGCATCGTTTACCGAGGGGCAATGATTCCAAGCTTGTGAAGGAGAACCTCGAAGGACAGGACACTGAAGTTCTCCTTTCCTTACAATGACAATTACCAAGAGGCCGTCGCATATCGATTGGTTTTAGGGGATTAGGGCTCGTCGATACTTTCAGGCCACTGGTTTATCTGAGTGCAGCATCACTTCAAAACAAAGACAAAGTATCTCGTCTCAGTATCTCTATATTCAGCATGAAAATCTTTCAGCAGGATATGACAGGATATGACATAACTTGTCTAAATGATTCTAATCCCAATGTATATAGACGCATTTTCATGAATATTCCTGAGTCCACATAGGTCATTTGTCTTCAGTACTGTAAAGGAAAGGTAATAGAGTTTTAAATGAAACCTGCACACAAGTTAAATCTGGGTTAAAATAATAGACTCTGCAGTACGAGTGGAATCTTTGTTCAAAGGAGGGCACGAACGTCATATTTAATACGTCCTCATTTGAGTCGACTGGCCCAGTTCCTGATGTGATGATTTATTAAAAACGGTCTCATCTGACGGTTCTTGACACTCGTATTAAGAGCACGACTGAATCCTGTTAATCAGAAAATCTTCTTATCGTAATCGCTCCTTTCTCTCTTGTTAATCGCGTTCCTCGTTTTGACACGCAGGTGGAAGTGCAGAGGATGGAAATATAATTAGGAATGAATGTACAGATGATGTTTCGCAGTCTTATTGAATTAAAAAAGTGGAAATTTAGTCATATACATTAACAGTTTTAATTTGATCTGTGAAGCAATGGGGGAGGAAACTCGAGTACCGAGAGGAAACCCCCGTATCGCATTTAGAACATGGAGACGGCAATTAAAAGCCCAAACCCTGAAGGTTAACATGCTTTCCACTAAGCCTTAGTGCTCCTGGAGACTTTCTTTAATAATATTCTACTGAATAATCATCACCATTACCAATAAACTCTTTTTGTTCTCTTTGAACTCTTTTGTGCGCTTTTTCCCTTTTGGTCTAATAAATATAGTTAGTAATGTTAAAAATCCACTTCTCTAATATGAGCTAGATATTCCACATTAATCTCATTAAGTCTCCTTTTATCTTGACATAAAGCAAGGGAGCGATGAGACAATCTGCTGTGTTACTAGAGAAAAAGATGATTTTGGACATAATTCTGAGCAACAACATACTCATACTAACATTCCCTGATGTGTTTGTGGAGCTCCTACACAAAACGTGTAATACGTGGCAGGAACAAATGATAATATCATTACATGACACAAGCATGTAATTAAAATAATTACTCATTTCTGAAAAAGAGATTATATTCTGTCTACAGTTCTCAACTAATCGGTAATCAGAAAGCTGCATCTTTCCCAGAGCTTTGATCCTTTTTAATTAAAGCATCTTTAGTTATGTGTGTGTGTATTTTGGTTTTTTTTTTTTTTGCCAGATATATGTTTGGCAAGGGGATTACAAATAACCGTGTCGAAGGCCATTTATGCTTGTTTGCTAAGATTAACTCCAAGCAACAATGTGACCTAGCCATTCTGAATCTGCAGTGCGACGATGACATTAACCGGGTGTCAAGCTGCAGGCAGGAGGGAAAAGATATAAACACAGCGAGCGCACGAGTGTAAGCTATTAGTAACATGCCCCTCCACCATCCTCGGATATTTGTCTCCTTTGCACTTTGCACAGCAGATCTCCAAGCAGCTGTTCGTAAAGCTCATTTTCGAGTGGGGCACGGTGGCCAGGCGGAGATTTAGTTCATGTTACGCCTGATCAAGAATTCTCCACTTACCTGCAGACAGTGTTTCAGAGCCGCTGTGAACTCCTGTGTAAATAGCTCGAATTATGTTATCATTGGATTATTTTCTGGTCAGTTGGTTCGTCTTTGAACATTTTTCTATGACACAAAATTGCACAAATGGGCTGGAATGAAAATTGACCAAAAGTGTGAAGTTGTACCAATTGATGCTTTTCGTCTTTCACTACTATTTTCTCCTTTATTTAATCTTGGCTCAATTCCCATAAGCCGGCCAGCCAGCTCTCTTTTATCATACATTTCAAACAGATGCAACACAAGGTGTTGGAAGTTCCATTACGGGTTGTTTTCCGTGTCATGAAGACTTTCGACCTTTATTGAGCTGAGGCCGACCCTGTGAGAATCCTGAGGCATCTAAAGATGTACCAGCTCCAGTTGGATTCCGCATCATAAATCTTTCAGACATTTTAAGAAGAGTTGCCAACTCCATGTGGTCTTTGAGGACAACAACCTCCTCATCAGTTCACAATTCTCGGACTGTATGTTTGTAATCACACCCTTCAGTGTCACCCAAATGAGGATGAGGTTCCCTTTTGAGTCTGGATCCTCTCAAGGTTTCTTCCTTTTCCATCTAAGGGAGATTTTCCTCACCACAGTCACTTCAGGCTTGTTCACTGGCAATAAATACAAACAAATTTAAATATAAGTCTAATATTAATCTTTGTATAATATTACATTTCTTCTATTATGTTCTGAACGTTCTGTAACGCTGCTTTGAGACGATGTCTTGTTAAAAGCGCTATACAGTACAAATCAATTTGAATTGAATCGAATTGTAAGTCACTCATTGGATAGTACAGTAGCTGTGAGACACGAGAGACAGTGTTCTGTCCTTTTCACCTAAAAAGCATGGACAATTTTGCTATTTTTGCTCCAGTGGATGTCTGTAGCATCACCAGGATTTGAGTCTGTGATGTACACAAGTAAAACACTTTTACGTTTAGAGGTTAGCAAGAGAAACCTCACGGGTCTCAAGGGTTGGTGGTACAAGTCATCCAACCCTGTATTTACATGTTCTCCCCTTGCTTTGGTGGTTTCCTCTGGGTATTCTGGTTTCCTCTCTTAATCCAATGACCATGACATGCGCTGTAGGCTGATTCGTGTTTCTAAATTGTCTGTAGCGTGTAGATGCTACAGAAAATAGATGGATGTTTAAGTGGAATAAAACACTTTAGAGCATGATTTTGTTGGAAAATGATCATAATTCTTGTTTTCATTTTTTTTTAAATTGTATTTAAACAAGCCTTCAAAATAAAATACAGTTACACCAAAAAAGGAATATAAAGTGATTTAACATTTTAACTCACTAGAACGCTAAATCAATGAGAACCCTGAGCTTGTTTCTTTGCAACGAGACGGTTCCATCTGGGGTAATAGGAGACAATGACACCCGAAGTGTGTTGCTTATGTCCAGTTTATTCCGTTGTTTTGTTTTGGTTGCTGTCACTGCAGAAAACCCAAAAGCGTGACACAGATAGCATGTCGGAGATGGCAATAGGGATTTAAGTGCTGGGTATCTCAGGGTATTCCGCCATGACTTCCAGAACTTTCAGAAATCCAGAACTTTCTAACGACGTCTGTTTCGTACTAATTTTTGCTAATTTGCGGGTTAAATTTGAGCAAACACAATATACTGTACATGTACACCAAGCACTGTTAAACATGAGAAAGTACCGGTGAACAGAGAGAAGAGCGATACACACCTTCTCTCCACCAAAGCTACAACGCCACTGCCGCTTGCAGCCGCTCAGCTCCAGACGTCACTTAAAACCGGCCCGATATCACGATATTTTGCGCATGCGCGGTATTGGTGCGGCTTTAGGTGACGTCTCTCAGCTCCCGGTTAACCTTTAGTCCATGGAAAGTCGCACAACGCAAGAGAAATACACCACAGTAAATAAAATGGAAATAATTTAATGTTCCTTGGGGGGCCCGGTACCATTTGGTCCAAGGACCGGTACCGGTCCGCGGCCCGGGGGTTGGGGACCACTGTTTTAAAGCACATGAAGTACAAACGATCTACATTGAGCTTCATGCTTTCCCTGATGGTACACACTATGTGGATTACCTAGAAAAAAAAAGGTTAAAAGAGTTCTGTGTGTGTTTTTCTTCCTTCTATGCACTTAGCAGTCCCTCTCTCCCATAGCTGGGTTCCTGGCATGCCGGCAGTCATTTATTGTGAGGAGTATAAATAGAATGGCAGGATCTCTGAGGCAGGTGGTCCGATCTGCACACTCAGCTCTGTTCTCCCACAGTGCCACCGAGATTCTACAGAGCGCCTCTGTAGCTGTGGTGAAACTGACCCACAGCAAGGCACCCGTGCGCGCAAACACACACACACACACATACGCACTATATTCAATAGCCAGTGGCTTTCTAACACGGTTTACTGAGTGACACATTCCTCATTCGATCTGCGCTAGCCTGTTATTCAACTGGAATGCATGGACTCTGGAGAGTAAATACTTCGTGCAGTTGCACAAGCTGTTCTTTAAAGTCACGCACTCTATTTTTCCGAGTGTTTTTTATTGTTCTCGTTGGTTTGCTTTGGTTTAATGGAGCAGATTTCGAATCAGATTCACTCGCATTCCTTCCAAACGGCAGCTGAATTAAAATCTCTTAATACGTCCAGTGCTTAAAATGCTGATATGATGATACACAGCTGCAGACAGACTACACGTTGGTCCAACTCCTCGAGTAGAATGTTCTGGATTAGAAAACACTGCAAAATAAAACAAAATAAAATAAAAGCTTAGCAAGTAATGTGTGTGATATCTATTTAAATATTTCAGTGAGATTATTAAGGCCATTTCTAACACACACACACACACACACACACACACACACACACACACACACACTCACACACACAGTGGGCCAAAAAGTATTTAGTCAGCCACCAATTGTGCAAGTTCTCCCACTTAAAAAGATGAGAGAGGCCTGTAAATTTCATCATAGGTACACTTCAACTATGAGAGACAGAATGGCAAAATAATCCAGGAAATCACATTGTAGGATTTTTAATGAATTAATAGGTAAATTCCTCAGTAAAATAAGTATTTGGTCACGTACAAAAAAGCAAAATTTCTGGCTCTCACAGACCTGTACCTTCTTTAAGAGGCTCCTCTGTCCTCCACACGCTACCTGTATTAATGGCTCCTGTTTGACTCGTTATCAGTGTAAAAGACACCTGTCCACAACCTCAAACAGTCAGACTCCAAACTCCACTATGGCCAAGACCAAAGAGCTGTCAAAGGACACCAGAAACAAAATTGTAGACCTGCACCAGGATGGGAAGATGCAGCTTGGTGTGAAGAAATCAACTGTGGGAGCAATTATTAGAAAACGTAAGACATACAAGACCACTGATAATCTCCCTCGGTCTGGGGCTCCACGCAAGATCTCACCCCGTGGGGTCAAAATGATCACAAGAACGGTGAGCAAAAATCCCAGAACCACACGGGGGACCTAGTGAATGACCTACAGAGAGCTGGGACCAAAGTAACAAAGGCTACCATCAGTAACACACTACGCCGCCAGGGACTCGAATCCTGCAGTGCCGGACGTGTCCCCTGCTTAAGCCAGTACATGTCCGGGCCCGTCTGAAGTTTGCTAGAGAGCATTTGGATGATCCAGAAGAGGATTGGGAGAATGTCATATGGTCAGATGAAACCAAAATAGAACTTTTTGGTAAAAACTCAACTTGTCGTGTTTGGAGGAGAAAGAATGCTGAGTTGCATCCAAAGATCACCATACCTACTGTGAAGCATGGGGGTGGAAACATCATGCTTTGGGGCTGTTTTTTGCAAAGGGACCAGGACGACTGATCCGTGTAAAGGAAAGAATGAATGGGGCCATGTATTGTGAGATTTTGAGTGAAAACCTCCTTCCATCAGCAAGGGCATTGAAGATGAAACTTGGCTGGGTCTTTCAGCAGTGGCTTTGTAAGAAGCATTTCAAGGTCCTGGAGTGGCCTAGCCAGTCTCCAGATCTCAACCCCATAGAAAATCTTTGGAGGGAGTTGAAAATCCGTGTTGCCCAGCAACAGCCCCAAAACATCACTGCTCTAGAGAAGATCTGCATGGAGGAATGGACCAAACTACCAGCAACAGTGTGTAAAAACCTCGTGGAGACTTACAGAAAACGTTTGACCTCTGTCATTGCCAACAAAGGGTATATAACAAAGTATTTTATTTCCTTGTTCATAGATATTTTTGTCTCCTTTAATAATTAATACATAACAAAATTAATCGACCAATAGAATTGTTTTTAAAGCTTTCATTTCATATGCATAAACACAAAGAAAAGAAAAACAAAAAAATCCATAGTCTAAAAAGGTCTTTTTATAACCATAGAAAATATAAATATGTATTTCCATCGGTTCTAGTAAGAGATTTTGCACTGTATAATATTGCACTTTAACAGACAGGATAGGTAATGGACATGTATAGGGCCAGTGAAATGTTCTCATGCCTAAATGTTTTAGATGTCTTAGATTTAGATCTTTTGTAGAGGCGCGAACAGCAAGCGTGTCCATGGTGAGAGGGACGTCCTTTAATGACGTTACCCGTCTGTGTCTTAACCCTGCAGTTGTACAAGTCCTGGAGATTGGGCTGGAGCACACCAATAATCCTCTAATCGAAAGTAAAAGAGCATTCTTACTATGTTCGAAATACAAAAGATATGTGCTTGCTAACTTGCTAAGATTTGCTTGCTAACTTGCTAAGATGCAGTGCAACGATTAGATTTTACTGCGTACTCATTAATGAGTAGCGTACACTGCAAATAATGACATCTTAGCAAGTTGAAATATCTTGAATATAGCCAGAATGATCTAGCATTTCTGTTTCAATTACACGACACCAAGTGCCAGATTATTAAACCTATTTCTAGACGTATTTTACTTCTTTTTGTTTTTTTTTTTTTATCTTAGTCTAATTCATTGTATTTTACATCATTGCATTATATTGTAGTTTAATTTTTTTTATAAAACAGACAGTCGCAAACAAGCATTTTGTACCTGGTACGATTGTATATATGACCAATAAAATTAGAATTTTTTTAGCTCCATATATTACCTTATTCTAGTCTCCGATTATTTTTTTACGTTCAAGCATTAATTTCTAGATAGATGCACAGTTATCTAATAGAATAAGCTTTAAAATGGTACAATATATAGATTCAGTTTATTGTAACCATAACGTTAAAAAAAACAAACAGATACATTTGGCAAGATTCAAGATATTTTCTCTTGGAAATGTTTTCACACGATGTATTTTGATGCAGTGTATACTGTAGCTATCAAAAATGCATCATGTTACCACTCGCACTGAACTGACGAAATACTTTAATAATTCTGTTTTTCTTTCTTTTTTTTGTCTTCATAAAACTTTATACACTGAACCACAGCCATTTTTTAGACTTTGATGCTGGACAGTTTTTACCCACTTTGTTCTACTAAAATAGTATTTTGGGTCTGTATCCAGGCCTCCAGTTTGTGACTAGACTGGATTTAGATTTAAGCAACAATTTTTGTTTGTTTGTTTGTTTTTTCTTTTAAGCAATTTGACAGAAATCTTGATTTTTTTAGAAGTCGTTTTTATTCGGAGTATAGCTTTTTTTTTTCTTGGTCAGATGATTCACTTAAAAATCACACTGTTTCATTACTTAATTTGATGTTAACCAATGAAATTAACTTTAACTTTCTTTTTCTTTTTCAAGATAAATATTCACTGTATACTATGTGCACTGCTGCTTAGGGTGATGTTGAATAAGTGCCTTTTTTGTTTTAGCCACAGAAAGACAATACGTTTACATTTACGGTATTTGGCAGATGCTCATATCCAGAGCTGCTTACATTTTTAGCTCATTTTATACAACTGAGCAATCAAGGGTTAAGGGCCTTGCTCAGGGGCCCAGCTGTGGCAGCTTGGTGGACCTGGGATTTGAACTCACAACCTTCTTAATAGTAATTCACTGATTTAAAGACTACACTACCACATTCCCAAAACAACAATAGTAGTGCTTCTTTCATGTTCATATCATCACATTTAGGACAATATTGATTGTGTGATTTTATATTTAATAGCTCAATCCATAATATTAATACGTATTTATTCAGAGACCTGATTCAAGATACAATTACATTTTTTTAACTTACACGGTATCTTATTGATAATCGGCAATCAAAACTGACCTTGTGGTGTTTATTAATGTCTATTAATTCAATAAAATCTCCTTCCTTTGTCAACAGCCTTATTCTGGCATCAATAATAGTCAAGATGAGAATCATATCATGTTTCACTTCAGCCTCACTAGCACCCAGCTATTAGTGCACAAAACTGCTGAGTCAGCTGGCGCTTCAGTTGAGAAGCAGCATCACTAACTGGATTTTTGTCATCTTCACTGTCGTGTTGTTGCAGGAGATGAGCAATCCTCCACACTCAACTGTAGGCTAGCGTTCAATCACGCTTCATGTTTCACTTTTACAAGACAGTCTAATCCTCGTGGGTTCAAATTTGTGTGTGTGTACAAATCCCTTCCTTATACAATGAGGGGAAATTAGTATTCAGACACTTGTTATTATTTAATATACTTCCGGTGCATATGTCCATGTCATATTTACACACAGATTGTCTTTTGACTCTGTACTTATAAATATGTATAGAATGAAATAAAATAAATAATAAGCTATACATTTTAAAGAGGTTTTCCGGAACCACAAATAACCAACATTATTATTTTTTCTATTCAAAGCTGTTTTTGCTCTTTTGCTCTTTTTCATCGTTCATCCCTCAAGACTCCCTCTAATGAAACGCCTCTGATTTTCTCCCCAAATTCACCTTCTTGGATGAAGAGATTCTGATTAACTTTCGTCCCCATGTCACGATGCTTCCACCACCGTGCTTTTTCATGATTGTTCTTTGTCCACTCTTACTGTACACGTAACCCTTCATTCTCCCTTCACACGAAGATGAATTATTCCTGCAGAGTTGTATTTTTCTTTTGTCTGACCAGAGTATATTGTTACAAAGAGTTTTGATTTCACTGCACGTTATAGATGGAATCTTTGCGCTTCTACAGTATGTGTGGGATGTAGGAACAGACATGTTTGCAGTGCAGTTTACAGCTCTACGCTCTCTGTGTAACTGTCGTTCTTGCTGCTTTCAGGTCATTTTGCAAATCATTTCACATAATTACTGCCTTCTTTGTTTTCTTCCTTATTTATAATGAAGGGAAATGTCTGGGCACAATTAGTTGTATCTATCTATCCATGTTTTTAATACAGTCTTCCATTAATTTCCCTTGATGAATAAATACTTTTTGTTTCTGTTATCCCCAGTGGTTCAGCGACAGGATCATATTCTCTCACCTTCGCTGTCCAGGTTCGATTTCCAGGCAGGACTTCAACTGATCCACTGAGTGGTTAACTCTCAGTGCTGGTCCCAAGCTTGGACAAAATGTGTCAGGAAGGGCATCCGGCATAAAACCTGCCCCAAATCAAATATGTGTACAGGTTTTTTTGTTTATATTTACAAGTACTTAGTCAAAAGACATTATAAGTGTAACTTCAACTGATTCAATACTTACAAACCAACCAATATAAATGACAATAAAATTGGCAAATCTTACCAGATGTCTCAAGTAGACAGTTGGACGTATGGTACTTCTACACACCAACTAGATTGTGCTCCACAATTTTGACAAGCATTCGAAGCAAATCTGATTAGCTTACTGATTAGCTACACAAACTAAATCAAGACAATGCTTCCAGCTGAACTCATGTGAATAAGCTAAAGAGTCTAATAACCTTTGGACAGTGCCTTAGATTTGCAGGTTAAAAATGACTCATATTACTGATTTATCCTTACGAATTTAAATTAAACAATCTAATGATTTCCATCCACTATAAGAGAACAAGCGGATATATACTCAAAACGTATATTAAATAACAAAAACAATGTCTGTATTCCACTTCTCCTGACTGTATGACCTTCTTTTAGAAATGCAATGTTGCATTGTCTTTAAACAAAACAAACAAAAAAAAAATCGTTGTTTTCAAATAATTCCTTTAGTTTGTTCAGACAGCCCCAGCATCGACCGGTGTGTTTGAAGCTAAGCCGAACACGAGGATAATTCACAGCCTTGCATTCTTTGTATTTTTCTCGGCTGGACCGAGCGGCCCGGGCCGAGCGCCGGCTGCTAATCACAGTCCAAACAGCCTCTGCAGTATCCAGCAGCAGACAGTAGGTCTAGGAAAGCACTGCTGAGTACAGAGGAGGTGTTTATCTGTGAAGGCATGCCCTCGCTCCATCATCATGCCCACAGAGACAGCACCATAAAGCACGTTTCTCACTAAGATAAGGTCTCCAGACTGGGTCTATCTGCCTGGCTTGCTGCACTACATTGAAAGAGGGAGAGAGAAAAAGAGAAAGAGAGAGAGAGAGAGAGAGAATGAAGAAGAACAACTTGCATTTACTGTGTTGCCCTGAAATAATTCCTTAAGACCAACCTTTTTGATCTTTTTTCCGGAAGTTTCTTTTAAACTTGCGTATTGTATTTTTCGACCAAATGTGGTGTTACTTTTCAGTGGAAAAGAAACCTTTATTATATGTCAGGTTTTGAGCTTTCTTGTGACCAAGATCGCTTTTTTCCCTTTGTCTTTTGAAAGAGATGGGCTTTGTGCTAGCCCAACCATGACGGGCTTCCTTAGTCAAGGCGTCCGAGAGCTATATATGAACCAGGCCGAACCGTTTTCATGAATAAAAAGCCAGGTATTATTTTATTATAGTGTGCCGTGAGCACGAATAATGCGCAGATCCTTGAAAGTGGGGGGATTGTTTGAGTTCCGTATAATTTTTCCATCTCTATATCAAATCTTATTACCAATCTCCACTTTCAGTCAGCCAGGGGATTCCAAGCGTTATTGCACAACACCTGGCTGGTTTCCCCCTTGATAGAAAAAAATCTCTTTAAAACTTTTTAGAGCACTTTAATCAGATTGTACATGTTTTTTTTTTTTCTCCTTTGTTAAATTAGTCTTCAATTTTGACACGGCATGGTGTTTGTCTTCTGTACACCTCACTTTAAAACGAATCTGTATTGTAGTGCGTTCGGTTCCTCAGTATCGAATTAAACAAAATACAAATAGTGTCTGTCTCGAACGATATATATTGTATTTTCCCTAAAATATAAATGCATGAAAAGCTCCAGGAAGCACAATGACATTAAACAGATGTCTAAACTTAAAAATCATAAATTTAATATCAAGCCCATAGACAAAAGCTTCAATCAATTATCGCTCTAATCTATTTGTGCCAAACAATCCGCTTAGTAAAAATAGGTCTGCTGACACCACGTCAGGCCTTGGCTGATGTCAGTAGTGCAGCAGGAGGTGTGTCTGTAGCCTTAATGTGAAATACTTCAAGTAATGTTCATTGAGGTTCAAATTATCCGGGTCCACTCGGGTGTTTGTGATCATTCAGTTCAAGTGGTGATTACTGGGGTCCAGGTGGGTGTTCAATTGGGTCTAAGTGGAACTCATCAAGGTCCAAGCAGCCTGTATCAGAGTCCACTTCAATGATTTTTGTCCAAGTGGGTGTTCAAAATTGGATCCAAATGGAAATAATTGCAGTCTAAGCAGTAATCATTGGGGTACAAGTAATGATAATCGGGGTCCAAGTTGTGGTCATTAAGGTCCAAATCACCAGGGTTCAAGTGATGTTCACTAGGGTCCAATTTGTGATCATTAGGGTCCAGGTGGGTGTTCAGTTGAGTCCAAGCTGTAATCATCAATGTCCAAGCAGAGTCCATTTGATGGGTCATTGTCCAAGAGGGTGTTAATAATGGGATCCAAACAGGAAATAATTACAGTCTAAGCAGTAATCAAGTGGTGGTCATTGGGGTATAAATCATCAGAGTCATCATCTGATGAGTCATCATCAGAATATCAGATGCGATGTTCAAGCTTTAATCATTAAGGTCCAATTGAATGGTCATTGTCCAAGTGCGTTTTGAAAATGGGATCTAAACAAGTGATAATCAGGGGTCAAGTAGTGATCAATAGAGTCTAAGCGGTGATTATCGGGGTGCAAGTGGCTAAGCACTTCAGTCCAAGTGAGTATGCAGAGGGTTGATTCTGCTGATTCAGAGAGAACCCAATCACAGGTTCTTGACTGGTGACTTAAATAGAAGATGCATTTGAATCTATTCAATCCTAACTTTGTAGTGCTAATTCTTATAGTGTTCTTGTACTCTTCGTTTTTTTTTCCTCTCCAAAATCTCTATAAAAGGTAACCTATATTTGGAGTTTTAGAATTTCAAATGTAGTGTTTTAAATGTTCCATTTGGCTTCAGCAGTTATACTGTAAGTTTGACACTGGCGACAGAGACGTTACAATGGCACCGTACTACAAACCGAGGGCCTTTTGTTTCCGTTCCAGACCAGAGTTCCTAAACTAAAGTTTCTCAGTGGAAAGTCAGCTATTAATATTTAGCAGTGCATATGCTGCTGTGACCCACACACAGCTGGTCCAGCTGCCCCCACACTCACATATGTAGTGGCTTTTTGTTTGTTCCAGTAAGTTAGAAAGCCTTTGAAGCTTTGGAAAGAAAAAATAAAACCGTTAAAGAAAGTGGAAGCTATATGCTGTCAGCACCAACGGCTATTCTGAGTCAGGCAGTCAATTATTCTGTAAGCCATGGGCGAATCTCGAGTTTAACCCTTATATGGGCTCAGCATTACAATCAGAACCTATGATGTACAGTACTAACAATGAGGAAATAGAAACAACTTGTGTGTTAAGGTTTTTGTTGTGTGTGAATGCTTGCACAATAGTATATTATTTCTTTCTGAGCTTTTGTGGTGGGCTAAAATAGAAGAACTTTAAATTAAACATTTAAAAATATATATTTAAGAATATAGCCGTATATACTGTGTTTTAGCTACAGTCTTACAGGAGCAGTTTTATTTTTTAGCAGTTTTAAGCCGAATTTCAGCGATATTGGAAAGAAAAAAAAAAAAAAAACGTTATCCAGCGGTGAATATCAAATAATCCAGATGCAGGAAATTGGTGACGATTCAACGTGTGATTCAAAGACACAGTGCGCTTTTAGACTGCATGACTTAATTGGCACAAAAAGCCTGCCTCGGATTTTGTAAGCAAACCTCATTCAGTCTCTGTGATGTATAATGTCTTGATTTAGCTTTACAGCAGAAGAGTGAACGAGGAGGTGGCATGAGGTTCACTCTGAAAATATACAAGAACCAAGCAGTCAGTCAATAACTCAAAGAAGAAGCGGTCTTTCTTTCTTTCTTTCTTTCTTTCTTTCTTTCTTTCTTTCTTTCTCTTGTTAACACTTTTATCCATTTCTCTCTGTATGTGAGCATCAAACCTTTGTGTGCTGTGACGGCATCAGAAACTGTTATTTCTGAAAATCTCAAGGTTTTTTTTTTTTCTTTTTTTTTCCTTTCTTCTTTTTTTCAGACTTAGGATCATGTTTACTTTCGCTATGATGTAAAAACAAACTTTGCGTTTGTTTGTTATGGCGTTAATCTAGGATCTTTTCATATTTCTAATAAAAATCTAATCAATCCTCTGAACTGAGATTTGATTTACTTGCCATTGGGAATTTTGCCATAATTACAGCTGTAATTTTCACAAACGATCCTCAGGCGTGACTGCGACGCACTCAGAAATACTGCTGTCATGTACAGATTTGATGCTAACTGTTTGTGTCATACAAAATGAATTCGCAGCGTTATGAGTAGAAACGGCTGAGCTGATAAGCCGGGAAGTGTGTTCAAGAAGATATTTAGCTCAAAAACACAAAATGGTCAGTGTGTGCATTTAAATGTTTCAGTTTATTGTTCGTAATTTACCTTCTTTCTCAAATATGTATTCAGCGTTATTGGTACGGTACCTTGTGGGCAACATTCTGCAAAAGTAATTTTCTTTTTTGCCCAGCACAAACCACAGTTCATGTTTGCAGAGGGCAAAGGGCAAAGTCTAAAGCAAAAAAGCGTTTGAACTCTACGATGAGATTTCCTTTTTTTTTTTCGCTCACTGTGGCTCTGGGTGGCGAAGACGCTGCATCGTGTAACCTTGGTGTCAGCAGTCTGTGCCGGTCATTTGAATGTGCAGGCACATTGCCAAAGATGAAGTTAATGACCTTAGATGCCACAATCAGCCTTGATGATAGTGCATTGCAATATGAGGGAATTGGTATTCATCGGGTCCACTGCAAGCGATGAATTATTAATGCCTGGCTGCAAGTAAACTTTTCCACCGTGTAGAGGTAGGGAGGGTGGCTGTGGGCTAAACAGTGGGATGGGAAGAGAATATGAAACGCACAGCTCCATCACAAATCGGAGTTTAGACGTACAGCCTACTCCGTTAACAGTTATGTCATCGTTTAATACCGCGTAATGTGGAAATAAATGAGTAAGTCTCAAAGGCATATAATATAAATAGAATCGAATACAATATGACCTTATTATAACAAACCCAATAAGGTGGTAATCGTTTCGCACAGTTAAAGTGAAGCTTGGCGTATTCGCATATTATTTTAGGTAGCGTACTGGGTGCCAGAATTTCATAACTTTCCATGTGCGTAAGTCTCGAGCTGTACGGCAAGGCAGCGCAAGATATTAAAACTATTTGTAACGTAGTCTGTCAGAAGATGTCTTCTCCATGCAGAAGGTAGAACACCTATAGAAGCATTTATAGTGCAGAGATGTTAATGTATGTGCTAATATGCTTTCCTTTCATAAGAGATTACCTATGCCACTAAAACAAATATTACCAATATTACAGAGACAGGGTAAAAGCATAACTCAGCTTCTCATCATCATCAGCATCATCATCATCATCATTATCTTCATGGAATATGAGGTTTAAATTGTGCTGTGTTCCTTGAATGGGAAATGATGCATTGACATTATTAGTGTGGGATTTAAATGTCAAGTCACAGCTATGCATTACAGCAAGATTTCTCACTGCTGCTTGAGCTGTAGCTTAATTAGATCTTCTTCGATTTGGACACTGAGTTTAAGGAGGATTGTAGGCTTCGTTTTTTTAATGATGTCTTTTATTTTGTAAAAGATAGGCAGCTTGGTAACTAATTGCAAATAAAGGTATGATGTATGATTTACGTACTGTGTATACTATATGGACACTTGATCACGACACCTGCTCTTCTGGGAAGGGTTTTCACTGGTTGTTGGTGCACTTGTGATCATTCAGCTACAGGAGAGTCAGTGAGATAGGAACTGTGAGTTAAGGCCCTGGGATGAAGGTCATGGTTCAAGCCCCAGGACCTCCAAGCTGCCACTGTTGGGACCTTGACCAAGGCCCTTAACACCATCTGCTCCAGGATGCTGTATCATGACCCTGTACCCTGACCACAGCTTCCTAAACTACTGTTTATAGAAGGGATATGGAAAGCAAATCACCTTTTAGTTCCAGTGAATGGAAATTGTAAGGCTGTAGCATACAAAGACATCGTCTAGAATGTTTTTTGTGGAAGAACCACACGTGGGGGTCACTGCAAGACTTTCGTACAGAATGTATATTATGGCATCCTTTGACAATTGGCTCATTGATAATTCAGCTCAGACTCTAGCCTAGTCCAGTTCACTACATTTAACTTACATACAATCCACTACATGGACAAAGTTAACATTTAAGTGTCTTGTTAAAAGGGTGGGACTTCACTGGATTTCTGCCATCAGCACTGAGCTCTAAAGCAAAGTGCAACTGTCACAAATCTAATGTATTTTGGGTGTCAGTGTGCCTCTTTTGCATTTCTTCTTTTCATCCTTATGTCTGCCCAAAGCAAACATTTTCCTACATTTTTCTTTGAGTCATTAGCGTCTAACTTTCCCTCCTCATTTCATTATTATGGCGTTTCTCCAAGCTTCCACAGAGAGATCAAACTGTTTCATGCCGTTAGCCCACAATGCCGTCACTGACAGCTGCTGCCTTCTGTCCTTTTCTTTCATTTCTCGAGTTCTATCCTTCATCTCCTAGAGTATCCACACAAACCTGCCAGCAGTATATCTATATTTTAGATTCTTCCTCAACCCCCTTTTTGAGCTAGAGGGGGTAAACTTGATATACAGCTTAAGGCTATGTATGCTCATTTTTCAGCGCCTACTCCCCCTCTGTTGTTTTTTTTATTTTATTCTTCCCACACTTTCACACATGATGTTTGCAAGTGCTGCCAAAATGCTATTTAACCTATTTTCACCACTAAAACTGGAACGCATCGGTACCAGCGTAGCATAAGGCGTAATAAACAAAGTGACTACTTAAAGTTGCCGTATGAATTAATACAACAGAGCCGTCGAATTTCGATTTCTAATCGCGATCGATCAGAAAAAGTTGATTCATTTTCTGCAGCTAATGTCATAGGTTTCTAGAGTAACAGCTTTCACAGGGAATTGTATGAAGGTATTTTAAGTGTGTAATTGTTCATATGGTGAAGCTTTCTCAAAGGAAATGTTTATTTAACATTTTGGGAAGGTGTCTCTAGTATCCGCACTAACAGTCAGTAAGTTTTACAACACTGGAAAAATCTTGAGGACTTTGCTCTTTCTGGTTTCCTGATTAAATGACAATCTGATTTTTATGTCTGTTGAGGAATTGTTTATAGCTTAAGTGATAACAAGAACAAGTGATAACAAGAACTATGTAAAAAAAAAAAATACAGTGTCATTCATACATGCAAAGAGTTTGCCCCTGGTCTCCTTTTTAAATAGTTTTTTAGCCACACAATGAACTAGAAAGCTAGATGATATTTTCTTGTTTTAATTGACATGTTTGTCTTCTTTAAGTCTTTCAAGATGTTCTTTGGCATTTTGTGTTGATTCCCCACATTTCTCTGGCACATGCTTGTGTTGATGCTGCTTCGTATAATCACATTGTGAACATCTAACTAGACTTAAAAGAAGTCTGCTTACTGAAGTTTGCTTTGATCATATATATATATATATATATATTATCATTTTTTATTTTTTTTTATTATTATTAAATTATTTTTTTTATTATTTTTTTTGGCCAACGTCAAAGGCTTCACTCTCTGTGTCAGGTATAATTACAGTTTTCACCCAGTGATTAAGGAAACATCTTCGGTGTGTCAGTGCAGAGTAATTGCCAGTCCAATGCCGGCTTGAAGGAAAAATTGAAATCAAGTAAGCATTGCTCGTGTTCAACAGGTTTGAATTTTTCATAGGTTCAAGTGTTTCCATGATTGTGTCTGTCTGGTGATAGTTGTGATGTTCTTCTTATTGCCAGTTTATTCACTTCACATTAATGCTATGTGTTCTTAAGTTACTTTTAAATCCGGTTTTTATTCCCAGCAAATCTAAGGAGATTGCAGTCAAAAGCACTCGATCTAATAAAACGGAACATTTTGACAAACATTGAGCATCAATATTCAACATAGTCAAGCACCAAGTCTCTCTGGCTGCATTTATTACTAGATTTATTGAGATGTACTTGTTTTCGATCGTAGTAAAATTCAGTGTCCTCGCATGGTGCCAGGTTTTCAATCTGTCAAACACATGGGTTTGCCCATTTGCCAAAAACGAAAGGGTTAGCCCATTAGAGACTGCCGGGAATGCCTTCCTCGGTCTTTATGTATTGGCATTGTATCCAAGGCAAGTCATGCATATTCCTGTTATACACAAGCCCTCGGGTTCTTGGCACAATCTTAAATAACACAGCCATGTTTCTGTATAAAGTACACTTTTTTGGAAATTGCTCTCTGTTTGGAGAACTGGTTTGCTGTCTTATGGTACCATATTGTCCCTGAAACCAAATTTTATTGCTTAGAAATTGCCATCTGCATTGCCTGTTGTGAATTTTCCTGTCTCAGATAGGTTTGATGAAAGTAAGAGATGTGGAGTGATGAACTTGGGAAAGCCAGGGCAGGAAAGTAAAGAAAATACAATGAGCATGCTGATGCTACACAATCTCACAATTGCTGTATTGCTCATAGTAAATGACTATTATTATTATTATTATTATTATTATTATTATTTTGATGTTGCAATTGTAGACAAGGCTCAGTTTTACCTAGAAACCACTTCCAATTCAGTTTTATTTGCATAATCAGTCCTTCAATGATTTCACAATTTTGCAATTGTAGAAATAAACACAAGCCGAAATCTGCAATATTTTGCATATTTAGTCCGAGACTCACCATGTGACATCATCACAAATCCATCGTTAACATTAACTAAATTAGATGGCCAGCTAACTAGCTGCAAGTTTCTAACTTGGTTTCAGTAACCGAGTCTCGAGTTGTTGTTAGATTCTTAGTGTGTTGTAACTGTAGACAAACCTGTAGACAAACCTGTGGAAATATACCATATTTTGAAGTATTTTGTACAGAAGCAGTTTTAGTTTTTCATGCAGGTTCCCAGGTGCCATATCATCCTCTAGGAATTTGCATAGTGGTCATGACAGACCCAAAGCTGTGGAGCTTATTTTGTGGCACAATAAACTGAGCTCATACATAATGCTTACTGAAATATTCTGGGTTAAAAGTCTACTTGGAAAAAGTAAATGAGAGAATTATTTTTTTAAAAAGCAGATTTTTGGATTGTGTTACACAAATTGTCTTTTTAAACTAATCTATCTATCTATCTATCTATCTATCTATCTATCTATCTATCTATCTATCTATCTATCTATCTATCTATCTATCTATCTATCTATCTATCTACTTAAGTATGTATCTAATAGTTCTGCTATGGGCTTGAGTACTTTTTCTTATTTCTTATTTATCTATTTGCTTACTTACTTTCTTATTTATATATTCACTTTTAAATTTTCCTACTTTACTTTTCTTACTGTACTTAATTTGTACTTAAATATTTATTTATTATATTTATTTAAATATTATTTACCTTTTCACAAGTAGCTATAGTACTTACTTTTCTACCTTACCTACTTCCTTACTTGACTCACCGTACTCACATACCCACCTTACTTTAAATACTTACTTACCCACAGTACTTAGTTTCTTACGGTCCTTATTTACTCCATTTGCATATTTACTTAAGGAAATGATCTTACTTCTTACTTATTAGCTTTCTTACTTTCATACACATTTACCTTACTTATTTACCTACTTACTTTCTTACTTACTTTCATACATAGTTACTGAACTTGTTTGCTTTCCTTCCCCTCTTCCTTACCTACTTTCTTTCTCATTTAAATTGTCACCTACCTTACGTTCTTACTTGCTTTCTAATTTGCATAGATACTTCACTAACTTATTTACCTGCTTGTTTACTTTTTTTTTTTTTTTTTAACTTACTTTACTTTCTTACCTACCGACTTTCTTACTTACGTGGTTACTTAACTTGCTTATTTAATACTTATTAGCTTACCTTACTTACTTATCTACTTTTTGTTGAACAAAAGTACATTTCTGTACTAATTCCTGGGGCTCAGTGGTAAAGATGCTGCATGAATTTTTGGGCTGTTTAAATCCTTACAACCCTTGTTTTATCAATCGCAATGATGATTACAATATACACTTTAGAGAATATATTCATTCATTCATTCATTCATCTTCTACCGCTTATCCGAACTACCTCAGGTCACAGGGAGCCTGTGCCTATCTCAGGCGTCATCGGGCATCAAGGCAGGATACACCCTGGACGGAGTGCCAACCCATCGCAGGGCACACACAAACACACACTCTCATTCACTCACGCAATCACACACTACGGACAATTTTCCAGAGATGCCAATCAACCTACCATGCATGTCTTTGGACCGGTGGAGGAAACCGGAGTACCCGGAGGAAACCCCCGAGGCACGGGGAGAACATGCAAACTCCACACACACAAGGTGGAGGCGGGGATCGAACCCCCAACCCTGGAGGTGTGAGGCGAACGTGCTAACCACTAAGCCACCGTGCCCCCCTTAGAGAATATATATCATATGATATTCTTCCACCATGCTACCCAATCCAGTGCATCTTCTCACATGAGCAGTGTTTTTCACAATATTTGAACAACAAAGTCAAAGCAGATGTATTTGATGCCCTCGGCTGCATTCTTACATAAGCCGTTGTGGAGATTGCCTTGTCTGTCTGGGCACGGCGTACACCACCTTCCGTCTGGCAGTCCTGTTTCTGCTGCAGCTCTCAGACCCAGGGGAGGTGCAGGTTCTGTTCAACTGGCTGAAGTGTCAAGAAAAAAAAACAAACAGGCCATACCAATGGATTTTTTTTTTCTGGGCTTTTGTTATGATTTCAAGAGCAGTGGAATTACATGGAAAAAAATAAACACAAAGCTGCTCAAGAAAAAAAATCGTAGTGTCTGTATAGATAAAAAAAATAAAGATGACAAAAACTTTTCCTGTGCTAAATTACTACTATTCAGTGTTATTGCTTATGCGGTAATGAGGAGTGAAACCTGATTAATCTTAGCACCCGTTGTTCCTATCACTTCATCTAAATATAGTGATACTTTGCAAGAATATTGTCTCGCTATTCACATAGCTTGTCCTTGTACTTGCTAACGTGATAATAGTTACTAAAATAACCTGATAATTTCAGAATAGTTCGTTTATCATGTCGGCTCTGGGATTTTTGGTGCCGGTGCTTTGGAATGGTGGTATATCTCCCTGATTAACACGTGTCTAATTTTAAATAAATGGATAAATAAATCATTTGAATAAAACGTGACATGGCACGTGACGTGTCGATTTACATTTTAGTGCTACAGTATAACCAGCGTGTTCACTCCACCTTTAATAATGTCAGAACAGTTGGTGCGGCTGTTGGTGTGATTTGATGAGAAGCTGCATGTTTGGAAATCCTATCATTTAACACTTTTCTGGTGTGCTGCCTGCCCTTTCAAGCACTCCTGCTTGTTGTTGCTATGACAGTGACATATGAAGATAATAACTGCAGTTGGAGTGCACAGTCTTTTTACACAGAAGGCACTCGGTTGTTTTCTGGGAATAAAACATTTGTGAGTTTGACAAAGAAAATAGAGAAATAAATATACACAAGGACACTATAACACATGTATTGTTTAATTGGTTTAATCTTTGGTGCGAACCTTTGTTCAGATCAGATCACAGCAGTCACACCGACGGTCTCGGTCCGCTTACGTGTGAACTCCAGCACGAAGTCGACTCTGAATCGATTCACTACAGGAAGTGAACCGAATCTACCATGTTTTTTAAGTTGCAGGTCGAATTATTTCGCAGATTCAAAGACGCAAACTGAGGCACAGATGTATAGTACCGCTACAGAAATGCTCCCATGGTGGGTGTGATAAGAATTATTGCTTTTCACACCTCAAATAGTTTATCTTCTGTGATTGCAGAAACCAGCTAAACAGAATCTTGGGTTATGTTTGATGTTTCACACTGCTAATACTTTGCTCAGGATTAACGATTACTCCTGGCCCTTCAAAAATCTGACGTTTCACACTGTACATTCCTAAACCCTGGATTAAGGTTAATTATTTGCATGGCGGCTTTAAATAACGGTTTACCTCTTTGCTTTGGCAGTCCTGCTTCATCTAGATTACAGGTGTGAAATAGGGATAAAAGAAGGGTTTAGAATGACATTAAGTCCAGTGTAAATAACAATATAATGCTTACAGTTAGTCATTTAGATAATTAAATAAATAAATGACTGGAAGATTTCCAAGGATACATTTTCAGATCTGTGGAACTCCTTTAATTTGGGTTCAAGCAATAGGCTAGTCTGAGTTTCTCTATCCGTTAGCTCCAAGAAAAAGATAAAGTTCAAATGCATGATGCCATAATGCGGCCCTTTAAAGCGAGATTTGGTGAAAGGAAAAATAACGATACATAATAAAAACCTCAAAATGGGCATCAACACCAGCATGGTTCCCTTAATGAGACCATTACGATGGAAGAATCCAGAGAGACGTCTAACCATGCAATGTTTTCTAAATAAAAGGCTTGACAGTTTGTCATTCTTACGCCGGACTTACATTAACAGCTATGTAATCTGTGCGTCTTTAGAGTAACACACGGGAGCGAACCAGCTAAAGTGCCTTGCTCTGGATTTTATTGCGTAGCTTTTATAGGAAAGGCCTAAGGGGAATTTGTAGAGAGAGTGGAAACGGAATGGCGCTTATAACCCCAGTAAAAGCTCTCCTGGGGCCGGAGAGACACTTTAAGTCCACTGACCATCATGATCAGACTGAGATTTCATGGAAAGGTTTGGCTTTTATGAAAAAACATGATTGAAGAACGTGTTTTTAGGTTTAGGAGGAAGCTCTCGGTGTACAATCAGTCTCTGGGGCCGTGTCTAACAGCCTGCGTGCGCAGTTATCACAGGGTGCTGTACTCTAGATTTTATTACTTTCTTCAGATTAACGCCTGATTCCGTCAAAATATTTAACCAAATTTTGTCAGCCACTATTATTGCTTTAAATGAGTCAGACATGTCAGTGCAAAAAAAAAAAAAAAGGTGTGTATGGAGTTGATGTTGAATTCATGTCGTGTGCACGTATTTCATTCCGGTTTGCCTCGTGTATTTATGCATTACAGTTAAGCAAACACTTTAATCGAAACCACTTAATTAGCCAACCCTGAGCACTAGGAATAAGCGATTGTGAATGGAGTTGAAAATGTCATGTTTGTAAAGTGTCTAATTCCTTCGGTCTGGGTTTGAGGTGTGATGTTGCTATAGCATTAAATTAGTGGGGGGTTTTTTTTTTGTTTGTTTGTTTTTTTTTTGTTTTACAAATAAATCTTCATCAACTCTAATCCTGCTTAAAATAAAGAACAGTGCTACCAGTTTACACTCTCACCAGCCATGAGGAAATTCAGTTGACCTGGATAGACCGCGGTTCATCCACGCAAATATACCGCATTTAAAACTCATCATGCCTTATTCTCTATTACGACTAAAGACCATTATTATTACTAATTGCCTCAATTAATTTTCGACAGCTCAAATTGTCAGTGTAACCAGCAAATTAGCCCATCATCATCATCATCATCGTCATTATCTCTGAGCTTAATTAAGAGCAGTTTCTACATATCGTCAGAGTATTGTATTAAATTAGACTTCACTTTTTTTTTATAGACATCAGAAGCTAGATTAAGAATAAAGTGTTAATTATCGCTAGGAGAGATGTGTATGTCAGGTTATAACACACTTCCCAGTGGTGTTTTTATAGTGCATACCCATACAATGTTGCTCTCTACTGTCTTGAATATAAGGCTAGGTGCAGAAATAACAAAAAAAACACAACAGGTTGAGTCATTATAGGAAAATGATCAACCCATTGGTGTGTTTTATTCCCCCTATGCCGCAGCAATCTGCTAAGTCGAAATGTACAGTGTATCCTCCTATAGGCAAGACCAACAAGTCCGAAAACGCCAACACTTGTGTTTCTTTAAACGTCAATTTATCAACAGTTTTCACACACTTTTTACTCGTTACTAGTTTACTGGGTGTGTCCCAGTGTAAGCTGTTACCACAGAAACAGTCTAGTCACATATTAGAATGAGGGATGGAATAAAACAATAAAAGAACAATACAGTCTATATATATGGTATAGCTGTGTTATCTTTTATATACTGTATATGAACACCAAACTGCTCTCTCTCTCTCTCTCTCTCTCTCAAGTTTTCTTTTTACTCATTGGTTTCCATTTTTTTTCCAATTTGCTCTCATTTCTTTCTCTTTCCCTCTTTCACACACTACCCAGTGGTGACTCTACACCTTGTCCACAAAATACAAGGAAAAAATCCAGATGCTAAATAAACTTGGGTGAGTATCAGTGTACTACGGGTGATTGTTTAGCGGATCCTGTGTAGGGGAGCGAGTCTGCTTATCTACTTGATATGGGATTACAGTATTTAGGGTGTCTTGTTTTTTTTCTGGTGTTCATTCTTACACTGTACATGCCTAGCATAATAAACTAGTGCTGTCTCTGTGAAGCTGCAGGGTTTGGAGCAAGCATACAGTCTGATAAACACCTAAGCCAGCACCTGGTATAGAGAGAGAGAGTGTGATAGAGAGAGAGAGTGTGATAGAGAGAGAGAGTGTGATAGAGAGAGAGAGAGTGTTAGAGAGAGAGTGAGTGTGTTAGAGAGAGAGTGAGTGTGATAGAGAGAGAGTGTGATAGAGAGAGAGAGTGTGATAGAGAGAGAGTGAGTGTGTTAGAGAGAGAGAGTGAGTGTGATAGAGAGAGAGAGTGAGTGTGATAGAGAGAGAGAGTGTGTGTGAGAGAGAGAGAGAGAGAGAGAGGTGCATCGATACAGTTATTTCTCAGACTGAACACACTATAGATAAATGGGTATGTTGTAGTAGGGATTTGTGTTATTGTGTTTTTTTTATTCAGCTCTGTTTATGTTGAATCCTGATAGCAATGCTGAGTGCTGAGAGCAATAAAAGTTATTGCGTATAAACAGTAGCTTTATTAGAGACATCGAGAGTGGCCAACAGGCCAACCCGAGCACACAGGGTTCAGTGTGAAGGTATCCGTGAGAGATGTGTCCAGCGTGAGCCTCTGTATCGTCACGTCACTGCTCCACGCTCAGGAATACCTTCGTATGCAAGCAGCTAGCATCACCTATCATCACTGATAATGACTTTGCTTATTTAGTTCTGCTCTGAATAAGTTATTTCTCATAACAAGTTTACATATAGTCCACAAGAGCAAATAATAACTGAATTTACACCAATGAACCAGTTTAAATTTGTATCCGTTCGAGTCTTAACCCTCTGAGATGTTACCTGGATGATCTAAGGCTGGTTATATGTTTTGTGAAAGTTCTTCATGCGTCCCTTGTTTGTCCCGAGCCGTTAAACTGCTCACTGTTCTTATGGAAAATCCTCCAGGTCCTAAAAATTCCTTTTCCAGCATCTTCTGTATATTTCACTCCTTTTACTCACTATATGATGCTGAGATCCAGCTCTATACATTTAGGACAACCGAGCGACTCGTATTACAAAGATACAAACATTAACGTGCTGATGCTGAAGAAGGCAACATGATACATTTTGAGCCACAGGGGGGTGTAAACTTTTGAACTTTTTTCTAGATCGTTATTTTGTATAAACATCTTGGTTCCTTTAGTGTTGTCTTTTAGAAGTTATTAAAAAGATATTCATCCCAGATTGTTTTCAAAAGAGAAAATAACAATAAGCTGTACTGATCATGGGGGGCACGGTGGCTTAGTGGTTAGCACGTTCGCCTCACACCTCCAGGGTTGGGGGTTCGATTCCCGCCTCCGCCTTGTGTGTGTGGAGTTTGCATGTTCTCCCCGTGCCTCGGGGGTTTCCTCCGGGTACTCCGGTTTCCTCCCCCGGTCCAAAGACATGCATGGTAGGTTGATTGGCATCTCTGGAAAATTGTCCGTAGTGTGTGATTGCGTGAGTGAATGAGAGTGTGTGTGTGTGTGCCCTGTGATGGGTTGGCACTCCGTCCAGGGTGTATCCTGCCTTGATGCCCGATGACGCCTGAGATAGGCACAGGCTCCCCGTGACCCGAGGTAGTTCGGATAAGCGATAGAAAATGAATGACTGAATGAATGAATGTACTGATCATCCTGTTTAAAAGTTTACACCCCCCCCTGCTGTTAATGTATCATGTTGCCTTCTTGAGCATCAATGGCAGTTTTTTTTTGTAATAGTCGTGTAAAATAATGGATCTGAATGGATCCGAAAATCACATAGTCGGTGTTGAAAAGGAGTGAAATATGCAGAAGATTCTGGAAATATGCAAACGAATGTTTAGGACCTGAAGGAACAGTGTGTAGTTTAACTGCTCAGGACAAACAAGGGACTCATGAAGAACTCTCACTAAACATATAAACATCACTAAAAATAAAGTCTGAGGTAAAGAATCGTGCAGACATAAATATTTGATTCATTCAAACAAATTTAATTAGTGTTAATTCAGTTTTTATTGTGTCTTTTGGCTTATATGTACAGTACAATTGTCTGCCAGGATTCTTCCAGGAATATGTAAACCTGTGACCTCATCTGTATTTATCTTTTAGATCGAGTTATAGGAAGATTTATTAAGCTTTATTGGCTGTCCTTTTCTGCTCCATGGTTCTTCCGTCTCATTCTTCTGTACATCCGAAACGAAGAGGTTGCACAGACCTCGACAGGATTGTTCCGTTCGTTCCTTTAAAGGTCTTCTGAGAAACACATCAGTAAACGGTTGCACCTGTTTAGAGTGTAACCTCTTAAGAAACCTGGAACTGATATCTATGCAAAGAAGCTGAGCACTCTGCAAGCGAGCGGGAGTCCTGCCCTTCACACTACGGCAAGATCACTCGAGAAAATAACCACGAAGCAAACATTCTGCCTACGAGTCGTTTGAGCTCAGGTGAAAAGGACTAACGTGCAGGTTATGATTAAGGTCAGTGTGTATCAGCAGGCCTTATTGATCGACAGGGAGTGATGAAGTGCGGTTATTCTAAAGCTTGACCTACAGCTGCAGCTGCTACTTTGCTCCACAGGGGAACGTTTCTCCGTAATGAACGATCCCGGTCATTATTCGACTCTCTCTCTCTTATACGTTTAGCGCTATAATTACTGCTTCGCTGTACTCGTGATACCCGGCTGGTCATAGCATATGCGCTCGCTAATTTGACAAGTGCTCCCAAGATCATAACCAGAGCTATTTAGGATTTATGGTAGGTTTTTTAAATTTATTTATTTATTTATTTTTAACAGTATGTAAGATTTTTAATACCTGGATTTGAGAAAGCTGACATAAAGGTACAAGATGACACGAAACATGATCCACGTCGTGTTAATTTAATTCGGTGTGTGCTGATTAATTGAATACTTTACGAGGGTAAAAGGCAAGCTTGTGTTCTTAATTAATACGTGTCTTCTATTACGGTTACTTTATTGCTTCCGATTAATTACGTTATGCACGTAAACGTAGTAAAGCGGCAGGACATCGAATTCTTTCCAGTAGACTTCACCTGCCTTTAATAGATTTGGTTAGATTTATATTGAGATCAGCTCAGATACAGAGCAGCTGCAGGTCCGTCCCTGCGACGTCAAACTGACCGCTAGGTCACACGTACGCTGGTATTTTCAGGAAGACAGGGCTCTCGCAGGCAGCGTGAGGATATGCCCACTGTACACGTGTTTTATTTCCGACATGCTTTCATGGAGTTTGCCGATCCATCAGCTCGACACCGAGACCTGTTACAGTGCAACCAGTCAGTGCTGAACCCTGACCTCGCTGCAAAAACATCTCTGGTTGTGCTTTTACTGTGTAAGATATCCATGGATAATTCAACTCTGACTTTTCCCTGCGTTTGAGGTGTTTTAAAAGCAGCCATGCTCGAAATCGATTGATTTAGTTTTGGTTAAGTGAAATAGAATAGCACTATACTGAGTTTTATTAAGCTTTCGCAGGGCTACATAGGGCCTTTTCATAGGGCTAAATAGGGCCTTCATCATGCCTTATACCTGATATCTTTATAAAGGCTTATTCAAGCAGCCATTGGCTGTCAATGAGGGGACTAATATTGAATGAGTTTGCAAATTTGTGTGTGTGTGTGTGTGTGTGTGTGCGCGAGTGAGTGTGTGTGCATGTGTGTGTGTGATCATGTGTGTGTGAATGATTGAGAGTGTTTCTGTGAGTGAGTGAGTGAGTGTGTGTGAGTGAGTGTGTGAGCATGTGTGTGTGATCATGAGTGAGTGAGTTAGTGAGTGTGTGAGTGTGTGTGTGTGTGAGTGAGTGTGTGTGTGAATGAGTGTGTGTGTGTGTGTGTGTGTGAGTGGTGTCATATCCAGAGTGTATTCCAGTCTTGCTCCCAGAATTCCAGAGATCCACAGCAGCCCTGACCAGGATAACAGTCCTACTGAAGATGTATGATTGAAATTCCCAGACCGGTAATCTTGAAAGCAGTGATGCAACAAAGTGAGGGAAAAGAGATGACTATTGGCAGGAACAAAGTATCGCTGCTGCCAAATAGTTTTGCATTTCTAAGCTCAAGGGCACTTTATTGAATCTCTTGCGCTGGCTGATGAAATGAGTCAGGTTTCTGTCGAAAATAGCAGAGAATTATTTCAGGTCAACGTAAATAAAAAGAAACTGCCGAGATTGCGTGTCAGCTTTACTGTAGGAAAGGAGAGCTCGATTGTTAGATAATGTATTCTTCTTTTCACAGGAGCGCTGTGGTGAGAGAAGCGATGTACAAGGATTACAGATCTACAGGCAGAGCTGCAGGTAAGAGCCGAACATGTCGCAGACGTACACAACCTCGGCGTCACAGCAGGCGCCACGGCCACTTTCTGACTTTGCAGCTGGAAAACGTGACTCTGCTGCCACGGCTTCTGCTCTGCACTTGATAAATCTGTCATCGCCTGTGTGAGGAGAGCGACTCTCGATAACAGCGTCTCGTCCCAGGAGATCCATGTTTCACGATAGATCAGAAGCACAAGCTAAACCTTCACTAGCCTCTACAGCTTCTATCTGTTTTTTAATGAATGGTTGAAAGTTTTTCTTTTCAGAGGGCAGATATGAGATGATATCGGTGCAGTTTGACAAGTTTCAGGATGTGTTTTGGTTTTGAGCCGCACGTCAACACGAATAGTTCCAACAGTCGCGCCGGCGTTCTGAGAGGAAGACTGACTCACAGTGAATTAAATAAGACTCAAAGTGAATTAAATAAGAAAAGTTTTCTAAGTTTTAGTTTCATGGGATTTCCTAGATAAGATATGCATAATTTATATCAGCGCTTCAAGCATCCTCATTTCAGCACAACTTCCAGTAGTTACACAAAAGTGCTGAAATCTAACCGTTGGACATCAATTGCTTGACAAATTGGTGTCCAAATTAATGTCAAGAGTTTTAGAAGTAACTTCTTAGCCTGAAATTCCCCTCAACTAGCTATTGTTTGTTTTGTTTTTTTTTTTTTTGCTTTGTTCCACTGTCAGATATAACCTCAGGATTCCAGGAAGAAACTTGTACAGAATTCTAATAAGGATTGATTTCATATACTGGAATTATTCCTGTAAGATTCCTGAAGGAACTGAAATGAACAGAAATATCTTGTAGGAACAATAACATGGTTTTAATGACGTTTAGCTATTCAGGGCTACAGGACAATGATCATTTTATTTAGTTTTAGAGTATTTTTATGTCATTAATATTATTTGAATTATTCTTTCTTTCTTTCTTTCTTTCTTTCTTTTCTTTTTCTTTCTTTCTTGCTTTCTTTTCTTTCTTTCTTTCTTTTGTTGTTTCATTCTTTTCTTTCTTTTCTTGCTTTCTTTATTTTCTTGCTTTCGTTCTTTCTTTCTTTTCTTTCTTTCTTGCTTTCTTATCTTTCTTTCATTCTTTCTTTCATTCTTTTCTTTCTTTCTTTCTTGCTTTCTTTCTTTTTTCCTTTCTTCCTTTCTTTCTTCCTTTCTTTCTTTCTTTCTTTCTTTCTTTCTTTCTTTCTTTCTTGTTTTCTATTCTTGCTTTCTTTCTTGGTTTCTTTCGTTCTTTTCTTGCTTTCTTTCTTTCTTGCTTTCGTTCTTTCTTTCATTCTTTTCTTTCTTTCTTTCTTTCTTTCTTTCTTTTTTCCTTTCTTCCTTTCTTTTGTTCTTTCTTTCTTTCTTTCTTTCTTTCTTTCTTTCTTTCTTTCTTTTCTTGCTTTCTTTCTTTCTTGCTTCCATTCTTTCTTTCATTTCCTTCTTTCTTTCTTTCTTTCTTTCTTTCTTTCTTTCTTTCTTTCTTTCTTTCTTGCTTTCTTGCTTTCTTGCTTTCTTTCTTGCTTTGATTCTTTCTTAAGTTCTTTGCTTGCTTGCTCATAAGTGCAGGTGTTAGCTTTACATTCTGTACATTCAGCTTATACACTCGCTCAGATTGGTGATTAATATCAAATAGATGAACCAGAACATGTTTTATCAGTTTGCATGGGTTCCACTGTCATAAACCAGGCTTTATGTGTGTGTGTTTTTTTTGTATTCTTTCCTGCGAGGACTTTTTCTTGTTAGCAATGTCAACACCTCTGTTTACATGATGATTTATTTACAGTGATTCACTGTACCGCTGAGCTTTTCCCGAACGCAGGACAGATGAATGAAAACCACAGCGCAGGCCTCTCCGAGGTCCAGCACAAAGGAGACTCTGGGATCAAACCCAGACAGTCCGATTGAGCCAGTCAACAAACGAGCATCTGTGAGGGAAAGAAAGTAGTTAATTTTGTGAAAGCTCAAAGGAACAAGGTGTCTGTAGGAGATGAGCGTGTTTTTTTTTTTTTTCAATTAAGCTCACGCTAGGCTGCCCACAGCAGCAGGGTCACGGCGAATTCGGAGACAGACGACCGGCCTGTCATACACATGGCCGCTTTTACACTCGATAGTCTTGAGCTGGAGCTTCAAGAACCAAAGCCGCCTCTTTACTTAAGAGCCTGACTCCCATTAACCAGAACTATGACTCATCATTCAGTAGGAGGCATGTCTGTCAGTTAAATGCTCAAAAAGACACCCTCGTTGTCTCCGCTCTGGCACTTGTACCCTTCATAGTAAGTTTTCCTTTGGGTTAGCTATTGCTTTATACCTCGGAGTTCGGCTTTGCACCTGATTACTTGCGTGAGCATGAGGAATTGCTTTCCTGTTCTCTAGTCATCTGGGAACAGGGGGAAGGGGTGACAGGTGTTAGGGGGTGAGGTAAAGGCTCTAAAGGCTCCGCTCTAGCTGTGACTGGCATCAGAGCAGTCCGTAATGAGCTCAGGGTCCAGGTGAATAAGCCAACTTAATGAATCCAGGGTGTCTGATTGATGTAATGTATAATAGAAGCGAGGGCCACAAAGTGGCCAAGCGACGGACTCGCTCTTGCGCTGCATGACTCAAAACCGGCAATTAATATCGCTCGAGCTTTTCTGTGTTCATAAACTTCAGCTGTCTGTTGTGGCTTTAAGCCTTCTGAGTGGCATGAGCGAGCGGTGAAATTACTTTAGAAAAATCTCAGCAGTCTTTCTCTTAAAATATAGAATTGTCTGGGGAATATTGGATTGAGCACACAGCCAATATTTCATATTATTCCAGGATTTATCATGCTCATTTCCGTAAAGCCCTTCCCTTCACCTCCTTTCTCAGACTGTAATAGTATAATTCGGTGCACGGTGACCCACAGCCGCGGAGCGATAAGGAAGCGATTCCTGACACATTTCGGGCAACAGAATAAGGTTCAAATGCTTTGCAGCAGCATCAGCCACCCAAATCTATCAATATTTATTTGGCAGGTTGGTCCCAGCGCTAATCCAATTGTTGGTAATATTGCTCTAGTTCTGTATCTCACTACTGTCTTCCACAGGGACGTTGTGCTCCGGCCACAAACATGCGTCCCATCATGCATCATCCTCTTGAGATTTCCAGAGGCCTAATGTAGCCAGTTCATTTTTTGTATGCACTGACGTAACACTTATACTTCACGGGGAACACAGCGACAGATTACAGCACAGTGAATTTCTTTCTTCACATATCCCAGCTTTGGAAAAAAGAGCACAGGGTCAGCCATGATACAGCATCTCTGGATCAGGGAGGGTTAAGGGCCTTGCTCAAGGGCCCAACAGTGGCAGCTTGGCAGTCCTGGGGTTTGAACCCTGAGCTTTAACTGTTAGGGCCACCTGTGGGTTTTCACATATCCCAGCTAAGTAGGAAGGTGGGGTAAGAGGGCAGGGTTAGCCACTGTGCTGAGCCCCTGGAGCAGTTAGGGTTAGGGGCTTTGCACAAGGGGCCCAGCAATAGTAGCTTGGCAGTTCAGAGGCTCGAACCTCGATCTTCCGATCAGAGACCCAGCGCCTTAACCACTGAGCCACCACTTCCCTACAATCTCACAATCGGGTCACAGTCTCACACCACACACACATTCACACACTACAGAATGTTTAGATACTGTATGTCACTCAGCTACAACGCATGTTTTTGGACTAGTAGAGGAAACCAGAGTACCTGGAGGAAACCCATAAAGCAAAAGGAACACATGCAAACTCCAAGTTTATATATTTAATTTCATATGCCTGTCTGTGTTCGTGTGTGTGTGTGTGTGTCTGTGTGTGCGTCTCACTGTCGTCAAATGAATTGCATATAAAATTAGCTACCACTTCAAATAAGAGGCAAGAGACAGTGTTGTCTACATGATTCATCTCTCTGTTCACTTACGCTTGAGGTCTGTTCTGGTGCATAAATCAGCTGTAATGATAAATAATGACAGGGTAATTAAAAAACAGGAGCCTACAAGCAGACCATTGGCAGGTTCAGACAGATGATTAAAAATACTATTAGAAATAATTGAACAGAAAATTCTTTCACCCTTTGTGTTTCCTAGAAAACTCTATAAAACACATAGGAAGCAACACCGAGCATGACAAATGCCTCTACTTTGTGAGCTAATATTACAATAATATATTTAAGAAATTAAATTGATGTTAAAAATGAGTTACAAATACATTGGTTTTAGTAAATACATGAATTTTGTATAAATTTACGAATAAAAGTGTCTCATTATATCTTACACACATTATGATTTCATGACCTTGAGTTAGTATATCTGAGAACCAAAGGTCTAACGAATGCTATGTGCCGGATCATGCGTTAATTCAGTTGATATCAGATTCATAATGACGAGGATATCATTGCCATATTGTTAAATTAATCCATATATCCAGAGATGAATTATTCATGTTGCAAAATAACGATTTTTTTTTTCAGTCTGTATTTTCTATCCCTTTTTTTTCCTAGCTTAAAAGCAATTCTTGTGTTTAACAGCAGCGGTGCAGATGTTCGTCTGAGATGCTTCTCCTTTTTTTTGCATTACCTGATTCTGAATACTCACACATTTGGGGTGTCTTTTTCTTGGTCTGAACTTGTTTCCTTTTACTGTTTCCGTGTGGCTTTGCTTCGTCTTGTTTATCCTGTTTTCTGATTAGCTGCTGTTTTTTTTTTATTTTTATAAACTGCCCCTTCCTGCATCTACTGTAAATAATTCCCCATCTTGTGCTACAAAGCTTCACCAGATCCACTTATTCATATCATAATCATAGCCTAGCACAGGGGTAATCCATTAGTTTGTCATGATTGGCAGTTTATATACAGGTAAAAGCACCTCATATGAGGGGCAGGAGAGATCTGGCATGCAATGTGTGTGATGACACAAAAATATAGGAGCCCATATGTTGTATTTTTGCACAATAAGACACCCAATTAAGCTTTTTTTTTTTTACAACATTTAAATATACTTGTGTGGTATTTTGAAACGGCGTAACAACTTCATTGCATTGTAAGACGCACATGTAGGTTTTTTCTACATTCACATGGGTAAATCAGAGCGTTATTTCACACTCACTTAAGTGCACTTAACTAAAGCAAAACAGTTTACAATCTGGACATTAACATTGTTTTATGGGATTTTTTGTCATAATAGTGGTGTTGGTGCAGGGCTGTGAGGGATGTGTGATTACTTGTTTTAATGCCATTCATGTGTGTGATTGAGGGACATCATTCTCATCTGCCATCGTCCTGTCAGTCACTGCGTCTCACAGGAGAGGCTGCTTGTGCCTCTCGGCTAACGTCACGTGACTCCTGCTCTGTGCCACGACTGCGGCTCGTGCTAAAAAGAACAGACGCGCATCACTTCATAACTGTAGGGTCCGTGTCCGACTGAACTACATTTATTCTAGTGTCTTTTTCACACTACGCTACTTGAAGGGCCAGAACAAATGACCTTGCGGTCAAATGACCGTCAATTGAATAGCCCAGCCCTGGCATCTCACCCCAGGAAGGACATCTGTGGGGGAGGTGGTAGCCTAGTGTTTAAGGTGTTGGACTACTGATCGGAAGGTTGCAAGTTTGAATCCCAGGTCCACCAGGCTGCCACTGCTGGGCCCCTGAGCAAGGCCCTTAACCCTCCATTGCTTAGTTGCATAAAATGGGATAAAAATGTAAAAATCGTTCTTTATAATGGCGTCTGTCAAATGCCATAAATGTAAATGTATCCACTTTAGCGGTTACAGAAACTGAACTGAAACTTTCTTTTGACGTGTTTTTTTAGACAATGATGGTTTTCTTGTTTAATATGGTAGGATATTTTTATATTTGCGGATGGTTGGAAAGCTGATAAGTTAATGGAGATTTCTCCAGTGCTGAGGACGGATCCAGAGATCCAGAGAGGTTCTGGAGGTTTCCACTAATGTGCTAGCTTTTCCATGCTGAGGATACGGTGGCTTGTGGCTTGACTGACAGCTTGTCAGCACTTCAAATCATTTTTACAACCCAGCAATTAAGTGGGTAAACTTTTCTCACATTTACTGCACAGGAAACTATTTCCTTTCTCGTCGCCTTTCTCTTACGAAATGAAATTGGCTACAAAATGATTAGTTTGATTTATGGATTTCTTTCAAACCATCTTTTATTATTATTTTTTTTCATGAATGTCCTGCCACAGCGCTAATGCACCGCTGTAATAGCGGCCAGTACCCATTGTAATTACCAATCTTTTTTTTCCCGTTTTTTTTTTTTTTTTATTGCGAAGTCAAATTACTTTTTGATTCAGATGCACTCACGGAATAAGGAAGTCGCTGAAAGAACATCAGTGTTGAAAAGAGGGTGGAAAAAAGGATGGGGGTTGGAGAACAGATAAAGGAACAGGCTGTCCCTAAGGATAAACTAAATGAAATACGAGTACAGTCTGTCTTTTACTCATCTTTTAGGGGAAGCTAAAAAAAAAATGTATTCTATCTAGCAAACATTTAACCTGCTTTTATTAGGGCCTAGCTTAGAGTCTTTATAATCATAACATCTGCTTATCGTGACCGCTTTGTTTTCCTCTGGTGACCCACTCAAAGGTCACATTTTTGCATATTTTTTTATTCATTTATTTTTTATTTTTTGAGTGTAATATAAAACGCATATCTAACGCATCAAATCGTTTCCCACATTCGGATCATTTACACATAAAAGTCGTCTGGTTCGGCGTGACATTTAAACGAGTCACGTGTCCGTCTACAAGGTTCACACGTTACAGAAAAGTCTAAACCTTTGTCTGCTTTTCTGTCATGAAATCAATAGCGCTCTACTTTCACCAGCAATTTGGCAGTGTTTTTGTTTTAACCTAGTTGTTTGCTCCAGGTTCTGTTTTATTTTTCACAATTTGAATAAAAATAACGTGCCAGCGTTCTCACTGCACGCATCATCTAAAAGTTATTCGAGACAGAAAAGATTAAAACAGTAATGGCTGCGTTCACCTAAAAGTGCTCCATGCCTCATTTATTCTGTAATTGCTCCTAGATTTTTTGAAAATATTCTTAAAAAAAACCAACAAAAGAAAACACTGCAGTCCGAATCATTTTCCGACTAATGCTCGTTCCTTTCCTTCCTGAAAATCACCCTGACAGCTTTTTATTTAACGTGTTATTTGACTTTTTTTTTTTTTTTTTCTCAGCTAAAAACCTCAAAGTTGTTTTGTGCGAATGACAGAAAGTGTTTCATGGTGAAGGTCTGGCTGCTTTTGCTAACCTGTAATGTGCAGCGATACGCACGCATCAGTGAAATTCCACAGCTAATTTCGCCCGGCTTATACACCGGAAAAATAATACCATATGAACACCTGCGTCAGAAACGATTTGTAGACCGTAGAGCGTCTTCATTATTCTGGAAATAACAAGAGAACGTTGGACGTCTATGTAGGGTTTAACGAAACTAGACTTGTGTCGATATTTGGATCGTAATGCAAAATGTCTTACTATACAATCATTTATTTATTTATTACTGTAGATTATTGTCACTGTATCCGAGAACGTAGTCAACTAGACCCATACACAGGATGGAAGCTATCCTTGGTTTATTACACGAAGACATGACAGAAAACATCGTAACTTAAGCAAAACATATAACAAACCTAAACGCGAACATCCACAAACTTAATAGCACAACTAGAACAAAGGAACAATCATAATTACACATTACGTAAAAACAAAACCCGATCGCAACAGCACAGGTTTATTAAAGGTTGTAAACAAAAATAAAATACTAAATGGAAGGCATCAGCTTCAGAAGAGGGAGAATCTGAAATAACAGACTTCTGTCTGAAGCAATAAAACCTTAACCAGTCTGTTCGAATGGCATTTGACGCAGTTTAACACGTGACTATTGCTGCCTTTATGACAAGTCTTTCCATTCAGCTGCACCACTCGAATCTTACTTGGCAGGATAGGCTTTGTCAATGTTTTTGTGTCCCAAATTGCATACGTATGCATTGTTTTACGATGTCGTGTAGTAAAAATAGTGAGTAGTGTGTTGAGTTGAGTGAGAATTACAAGAAGAAGAAGTGCACTTTAAGTACCCAGATGATGGATGCACTTTTTCAACTAAAATGTGGAATGGTGGACACTTAATGAAATCAACGCTTTCAGCTTTGCTTACATAGAGGAAGAGGGGCGGGGCTACCAGGCGCTGACGTAAAAACGTTTTCAAGATGGCCGGCGATACTCCGGTGGACGTCGCCCTGTGATTTGTTTTTCAGCGTTTTAAAAAATTTGTCTGCGTTTGATTTCATTTGCCATCGACTGGGAAATTGCTTATTGTTCCAGAATTAGGGTTCCATTTGAGACGATACAAACCCTTCTAAACCATTTTATACACTAGAAGTGCATAGTGTGTAGTATGTCAATTGAAACACACCTATTGTTTAATTTATTCATCTTCTGTAAGCCTGTTATCCAGGTCTTGGTGTAGGGAGATTTGGTCCAGTCACAGAAACACAGGGCAAAAGGTGGAAGATTTTCACCAGTACATCACAGGGCACCATGCAATCACATTCACACCTTGGGGCAATATAATGTAGTAAATCCAACCTGCTGTTTTAAGGAGGTGGGATGATCCAAGGAACAAGCAGGGAACCCATACTGACATACAGAAGACCAATAGCTGGCAGCCTATGGTTTAAGAATTACCTAATAGCCTAAATGTTACCTCTGACAAACCACTGACACTGTACTTTCCTCCACCAGAAGTAAAAGGGGAAATTTCTAGGTAGCAAAAATGTTTTTTTTTTCAGCTTCTCCCTGGTTGGTTTTGCCACAGCGATCATCTGGTCCACATATTTGATTTGGCCCAAGTTTGACACCGGATAAAACCCTCCTATTTTATCCAGGCTTGGGACCGGTCCTGAGATTTAACCCCTCAGTGGCTGGGTTAGTTCCGTGCCTGGGAATTGATCCCAGGTCACTGCGATGAGAGATCAGGATCCTGCTGCTGGACCACCAAGGGACTTCTAAGTTGCAAAAACTATCGATTTAAAAAAGAAAGTCTCTAACTGACAGTAATTGTTAACTGGAATGATGGACTTCAGGGCCAGTTCAGACACCAATTCTCGATTTTAAGCCACACCCACTTCAGGTTTTGACCCGAATACAATCCACTAAATGGATACAGATAAAGATCTCACACCTACAGCGTAATCATGCTGTGTTTCTTCTTTTCTACTTCTTAATACTCTCATTTCTGAGTGGAAAAACATGTAAAAGCTGCCTCAAATTGCTTCCTCTGTCTGAGCACATGTTCTCATCCACAGCTGGTTTGGCGGGTGTAAACAAAGCTGGTGAGATCTTCTGATCGGCTCACCAACCCGGTGTAAGCCCAAGGCTAAATTCCATATTAAAGCATTTTTAATGGAAGGAAAAAGCTTGGGATCATTAGATAATAGATTCAGACTGGAAATAAATACCTAGTCATAAGACATGAATGTTAAGCTCATGGTTGTAAGAAACAATATTACAGATTGTTTTGGGAAACTTTTTCAGCAAGCAAATTATTAAGCAGTGGCAGTGTTTAATTGTTTGTGTGGGTGGGGAGGAGAGAGAAATGGGTGTCCCAAAGGGGTTGGATACATCAATTGTTGATTGGGTCAGTCAATAACAGGAGGGTACTTGGTACAGCCAAGCAGGGCATTTGTTCCAGGCACATTTTCACTTCCAAATTTGAGATAAATTTGTAACAAACAGCTCTCATTTCTCCTTCAGGCTTGCAGGCTGAGGGAAGAGGGAATTAAAATATGATGCGGTAAATTGGCTAGACTACTGGCAGTGTCATGCTGCTGTTGTTCGGTGATAAACTCCAGGGGATACAGCGTGCACCGTGTTACACATCTCACTTACATTCCTTCTAGGTATTTACTGCAAAGAAATATTTACTCCTAGTGGAAATGTGCTGGTAAGTATTAGTGTTCCTAAATTCTACATATTGGTACAACAGTATGAGACGATTCTTTCAAGCCGTATTGAAGTTATCCTGGATTTAGAACAGAGAGGTTTTTTTCTGTGGGGTCGTTGTTATTTTTTGCCGCACTTTGACAGGGATTTCTAGAGCGTAAAGGCACCGAGGACACAAACTCTTGACCATCTCCGTGCATGTTAATGAGGTCAGGAGCTTACACCATGCTGCAGGTTGCTCCCACACCCACATCGCTGATCTCTGATCTCTGATCCAGTGTCAGATTGATGTTCTTACAGTACTTATGTCTGTAGTCTCACTACCTTCAGGTAAAACAAAATAGATTATAGGTTATTGTGAAGTCAGTGAGGATTCCTGACCGGATGTCCAAGCAGAGATCAGGGCGCGAGTGCTAAACCATAATGAGCAGAACGTTAATGACGTTTTTCATGATTGCTGCTGAAATAAACGTCTCCAACTCCATTTATGGCTGCTTTTCTGTTTTGTTTTTTTTCTTTCTTTTTTTGCACAAGATACATACACAATAATACTCTGAACCATAACTAGTGTTGGTTAACTAACCTGCTATGTTTTACTTTTTATTTTTTTTAATCATCATTAATAAAGATGACATCAAGTTTACTTCAACATTATCAGCGAGGTTATTTGTCTCCGCTGTAGTTTTGGATGCTTCCCTACAAAGCATCTTTCCAATTCAGCATCTTCTCATATTCGCATCGCTAATGCGACTTTTAACCAGAAATCTGTCCTCGACGTTTGTTTATCTCACTTGTCTGCAAACCTGCGTTCTGTTTATCCAGGATGTGAAAAGAAGCTGATCAGGGAATCTGAACTAGGTTTTAGTTGCTTAAATAACACTAAATTCTACTGTAATTCTACTGTAAGTTGCCCTCAGCACCAACATCCTTGTAAAATATCACAATGTAACTGAATCAATCACACCCACACTACGTCATTCAGTCTAATCGTTAGAAACGTTGCGATGAAGATTCGTTAAGAAACAATATGTTTCTGATTGAAACCATGTGTCTTTTTTCCCAATAAACCTCCTGTTGATCTTCTCTCCTGCTTCTTGACGTCTGTTTTGCTTTTTATGATTGTTAAGATTTATTTGCTTTGCAGCATTTGAATTCTGCATGCTGTGTCCTCTGGCAACCTAAGTATCTGCTTTAAGCTGCTTTACGAGAAAGAAAGTACTTGCTCGATCAAAAAAAGCACCTGAAAAAACAACTGAAAATTGAACAATAAATATAGGCTGATTTTTCATTTCAAACCGCGTAAAGTTCTTTCACTGTATAATTTGCCGTAAAGTTCTTTCACTGTACAATTTGGACTTGTGCCGAATCAGGTGGCATTTTCCATTTTTAACCTTGAAATACTACCCTGAGTGGGAATCGATACGTTATTGATTTTCAATGCCGCATGATTTTCAACAACCTGATACTCTTCACCCGGGATATTTACCGATGCTGTAGTTCGAATGTTATGTAGTGACATCGGATGTATAACACAATTGCAGTTTTTGTGCAGTTTATTAATAAAAATTGGGACAGTTGGGACAAGAGATGTTGGAGTTTGATGTTGGAGCAAGTGGCGTTTGAAGTGTTTATTTGCAGGGCAGGCAAACAAATTCAGAACAGGAAACAGATGAACGTTCGGGCAATCGACAAACAAGAGCAGCAGCGAGGATCTAAAATACGATGAACAAATCCAAGACGTCATGATCCAGAACAAAATACTCTCTGCAAAGTCAGGCATCAAATCACCAATCAGTAGTTCACACCAGACTCAGAAACACAAGGGTTTAAATACACAAACTAAGGAAACATGAGGGAGACAACCAATGACAATACAGGGGAGTAGACATAGCATGAGCCGCAGTAACAACAAAAACACATGACGAACCTGGTATGTTAAGAAACGATCGTATTGAGACGCTAAGACATAATGGTGAAAATCTTCTCGTTATGAAAACCTAGTAGACTGTATCATTTTGTCTTTTCACAAGCATTATTATAAAAGGAACGTTCAGTTTGGCAAATTACATTTCAGATGGTAAATGAGTTGAATTAGCATTAGCTCCGCCCCCTTTTTTGCATTGTCCAACACTATAGACACTCCTCCATGTGCACATTCATTAACGTGAACTGGACAACTTGTGCTCATATATTGATACTAGACACACAGCTACACAGGGTGCACATTTACAAACGGTCATGCTGTGTTTTTTTTGGGCACATGGTCACTGCTGATGTCTGGAGATATTTGGTTGGTGGACGCTTTCGGATGCGTTCGATATCTGAAGGTGAGCTGATGGTGTTTAATACACACAAACAAACAAAATACACAAACAACATCAACAAACGATAAACGACAGTAGCCGTGTCTTATCCATGCCAGTGGTACTGCTGCGCTGAGAATGATCTGGTTATTGAGGATCCCATGGTGGTCGCTTAACATCAATGAACTGACAAATTCTACATAAAAGCAGATAAGCTACATACAGTATATATATATAGCAGATAATCTATATATATGTATGTGTGTGTGTGCGTTCGTTTGTCTGTGCATCCGTGTGTGTGTGTGTGTGGTGTGCTTTATATAATAAGAAACCATATCTGACGTGGCAGAGCAGTTGTGTAACAGGATCAGGTTGTTCAGTTAATGAAGCCGCAAAATGCATAACAAGCTCTGAACCAAGTTTAGAAGTTTCATAAACAGACAGAGTTGGATTCAGTATTAGCACATTAGCTAAGAGCTGTCTCCTGTGTTTTTACACACACACACACACACACACACACACACATATATATATATTCAGCCATTCCAGTAAAGTGGGTGCAGCAGTTTCCTGTATAACATTTCTACTTTCCTGTTTGGCTGATGCTTATAAATAATTGAGAAGGCTGTGAGGCTTTAGCAGGATGCCATGTATAGTTTATTTGGCAATGAGCCCATATTTCTTAGCCTGCTTTAGTGGTGGCACTACATAGATCCTGCTCGCTCTGCTCCCTCTGCTGGACCTTAGCTTAACCACTGCTTCCTGTCTGTGTGCACTGGGACCTATATTTTGATTGGAACATATATATGCTAATTATTACACCTGGGATTTTGTATTAAACTGAGCAGGTAACTGACTTTATGTTCTATAAAGTATATTGTGTCCGCTTCTGCAGTGCAGAGCACTTTGTAGATGCCACGCACAATTCGTTTGTCAATGGGAATTGAGCCCATAGGAGCCCATACGAGCACAACCAGGACATGGGTTCTACACAGTAGCATTCCTTTTCACTGGGGAAGTGTAAACCTTTTATCAGCATGTGGCATACATTTAAAGCTGTGTTCCTTTTTTAAAGACGTGTAAATTCTTTTTAAAGCTACGCTCTATCCACCTTTCCAAATGAGGTGCTTTTTGGAAAAGATTAAGGTCACTATTTCAGTGGCATCAAAAGGTGAGAGTGAGAGTGCAGCAGTGACCGTGACAGCAGTGGTATATCAGACGTCTCGTCACGAAGGTCGCTTTACGACACACAAACCTAGTCATTTCTCCAAATAGGTTTACACTTTGTATTATTTGTATTAATAATATGGTTATAATTTATTTGCATTTTGGTTGGAGGAATGTTTCATATCTCAATGTTAAACTTTAGTAAAGGTTCAGCTGTCAGAGGTTGGTCCTGTAGTGGGTTCTTTTCAGGAAGTAATACTGTCTAATATAAGGTACCAAACTGGTGCTTGGTGGGAATTTCTACCTGGGAAGCTGTGTATGAAATTGACGTGACATACGGCTAAGTACGGTGACCCATACTCAGAATTTGTTCTCAGCATTTAACCCATCCAAAGTGCACACACACAGCAGTGAACACACACACACCGTGAACACACACCCGGAGCAGTGGGCAGACATTTATGCTGCGGCGCCTGGGGAGCAGTTGGGAGGGGGTTCGGTGCCTTGCTCAAGGGCACCTCAGTCGTGGCCGGCCCGAGACTCGAACCCACAACCTTAGGGTTAGGAGTCAGATGGTGTACTGTTGCATCAGTAGTCCTTATTTTCCAAAAATATAGTGTACTATAGTCACATTTTCAAGTAAAAGGTTTTACTCTTTGCAAAGTGTAACAGTTTGACAGTTGACAGTTTGGTACCCTTAATCCCGAGGGTGTAGATGGGTGGATGATACGTTGTACAGATTATACAGGAATGTGAAACATGATCAAGTCACCTCAGTGCTGTGGACTTGAGCCTCCTGTGATCGTAATCATACTGAACATCAACACACTAGTCCAGTTACGACTTGATATTATACAGATACGGAAGAGTAGTGCTTCTATCCAGTGCCATTTAGAAGAGGACGGGTTCCACTTTGAAATCAGTATGAAATATAGTGAAAAATAGGTCAATCTGATTTTAACAGGCAAGCAGCAAATGGAGATACAAGTTGAAGGCGATGATGAAGTGCTCATAGAGAGTTTTGACCTATTGGTACATGGGAACTCCTAATTGTAGGAGTATTGCTTTGGGATTGTTGTTCCATCCTCCCTCGTTTTGAGGGAACGTTTAGGTTCATTATTGTGGAGTGTGTGTGTGCGTGTGTGCGCACGTCGGCGGTAGTGTGTGCGTGTGTGCGCACGTTGGCTGTAGTGTGTCTTCAGTGCGTGCGTGTGTGCGTACGTCGGCTGTAGTGTGTCTCCTGCGTGTGCGTGTGTGCGCACGTCGGCTTTAGTGTGTCTTCAGTGTGTGCGTACGTCGGCTGTAGAGTGTCTTCAGTGTGTGCGCACGTCGTGTGCGCGCTTGCGCGGAAAGATCCTCCTCTCCTGAGCCGCGCTGCTTCCAGCCTCCAGTCTCCAGTGTGTGTCAGTGTGAGTATGAGAGAGCGTGATATTGTGTGTGTGTGTGTGTGTGTGTGTGAGAGAGAGAGAGAGAGAGAGAGAGAGAGAGAGTCTGTGGAGCTGAGCGGAGCTGAGCGGAGCGGACAGACCGCGAGCTGCAGCTTCAGAGAGATTTAACCAGGCGCTCAGGAACGATCAAAGTGCCGAAGGGACATTAGTGCGCGCTCGGTTTTCTCCTCTCCGGACCATGTTCCTAGTGCAGTACACAGGTATGCTAGCAACTTTTTTATTCTTTTTCTTTTCTCCGCGCTACACATGCAGGGAGGTGCCCGCTGGAAGCAGCACAGAGAAGCGGATGAATGGAGACTAAACGGAGCGATCATCGACGCTGCTCCGGTGACTCCTAATGACGCAGAATGTGGCGATGCCAAATAATATCATGTGATACGATATGATACGATACGAAATATGAAACAATCGGCTTTTAAACAAACAAACAAACAAACAAAAAAACAAGAGTCGTTGTTCGTGCGCTCGAGCTTTTCCCACGCCTTTTGCCTGCCTTCATGGGGATTTCATTTAGTCGCAATTAGTCAAATCTGATCACAACTCTCACAGACAGACCTCAGCTTCATACAACACACACCTTCTTTCTGTTTACTGAATAGACTTTTGTGTTAAAGTGCTAATAGATTAGAGAGATGAAGAGAAGTCCGTTTATCCGCTTCACCTTTTTTTTGCAATAGTTTTTGGACACTACAGCATTGTGCAGCAGCATTAACAGTAGCAGCAGCAGCAGTAGGATGAAGTCTGGAACACTTTTACTTGTGTCATTAATCCAAAATCTTCTTCCAGATGCCGTTTAGTCATCAGAAACATTTCCACATCATACTCACACAACACATGCATCATGTACTCTCACTCATTTCAGTTTAGAAACCCATAAATCTCTTTCATTCCTGCAGGCAAAGTTTTATCTACCTAGATATGATTAGATATGATTCTCCATGTGTGTCTTGTCTAGCTTTTTATCCCCACTCTTGTGTAGACTTTATGTATTTTTGTCTACTGTTTGCAGTCTTGTATGTCTGGTCTTAGCTAAAAGAGAGCCAATAAATCCAAAAAACAATGCTCTTAGAAATAAAACTAGTGACTCTTTCTTGTCACTAGTGTTATCATCAATGTCTTTTGGATGTATCTTTAAGCTGGAAGTGTGAATATACAGTATATGTTCCAAAGAAAAGACTAATTAAGTACCCTGAAAGGTGTAAAATGTAAACTACATGTACGGATGGAAGTAAAAATAAGAAAGGACTAAAGTACAGAAGATGGTTCTGCTTTAACAACAAGGAAAAGTTCAGTTCTGTACCTTTGTTTTTTTTGACCGCTAACTGAATTGTGATGTTATTGTTATGATAATATTAGTTCAACTTTTGTTTAGTATGTGTTTTGGTATTCTGTTTGCATTTATGGTTTAAATAATCTATATTTAACAATTATAAATTTGGATCATCTGGAAGCAAGTACATGATCAGAGTGTATTATTATTAGTAGTGGTAGTAGTGGTACTAGTAGTAGTGGTGTTGTTTTGTAGTCGTTGTAATGTTATTACTGTTAGTAGTAATTGTTGTCGTCGTTGTTGTTGTTATAGGAAGGTACGTATCTTTCTCTCAGCCTGTAGTGAACACACTGTTGCCTCTTTACACTCACTGAAAGCTGTGACCGCTCTGTACACTTATATACAGAGCCACGCTTTGCTGTTGCAGTACATTTAACAGATGGAGCTCTGTTGTAAATCTTTGTGCAGCCTGCAGAGCATTGCTGATTTAAATAGCGCTGCAGAACAGACAGTTTGTGAGACATTTGTCAAAATCCTTTCTGCATTTTTTTTTCTTCACTCAATCTAGGCCATATAACTGCGAGTCAAGATGCAGAGAGTCATATATATATATATATGATGCTTTTGTGTTTCTTTGTCACCGGTTCGGCGATAAAAGCCAAGAGCGAAAAGCAGACAGGATCGTTTGTTGTAGCCGCTGGAGAGAGCAGTGGCAAAGGGGAATGCTATTCTCGCTCTACCCTCGCTCTGCAACCGCTATCAGGCCAATTAGCTCAGTCCGCTGACACACTCGTGCCTGTGATGCAGCATGGCATTTTATCAGCCTAATATAAATGACACTTGCAGCAGGAGCTCATTCAGAACGAGCAGGGAGGATTAAATGTTACAACCTCGTAACCTGGCATTGAATTTGCAAAGAGTTATGGGAGACGTTTCAGAGAGTGTGTCTGAGAAAACTCCACTGGTGATTGAAAAAAAACTAAATAAATAAATAAATAAAAATCTTTTCTAAACTCAGACTTTACCAAACAAATCAGGTCTCATTCAGGATTCTTCCAGAATGAAACGAGGAGCGGATAAAAATGATAAAACAGATATAACTCGCGGATGGAGGCTCAGAGCTTTCAGATTGCACAATACAGACAGTCCCGGACATTTTTTCCGAGCAGAGCGTCGGAGAAGGAATGAAATGAAAAAGAAAAGGAATGGAATAAAAATGCATTTTCACAGAGAGGACAGCAGTGATTCAGGCCTAAAAGTCAGTAATGGGTTTGGAGATGAAGAGTGGAGGAGTGTGGAGGGGTAATATCTGCAGATGGAGCAAAGATCTGTGCGATTTCAAGCTCTGAGTTATTGTCCGCTCTAACAACTGATCTGAAAATCTAATCCTGAGAAATTTACCGGTTTATGAGATGAGAAGTTTGAAATGATGCTTGAAAAAAAATAAAAGAACGGCTCGGATTTAGAAAAGCATTTCAAAAGAAATCTGGGGCTCATTTTGGGTAATAGAGTTACGTCAGGAGACGGTTCTTGGGAATTTAGTGTGAAATGAGTCCAGCATGATCGAAATCAAAATCAGATCGATTTTATTGGCCAAGTAAAAAATCACTAACCAGAAGAATCTGACTTGGCAGATATTCACTGACGTGCTAATTCTCTACCAAACTGAAATGGAATCGTAATAATAATAATAATACAGAAATGTGAAATGACGCAGCGTCTCAGACATGTTTGACGTATAAGATATATTAAAAACTCATCTGTTTTTGAGTCTTAACTTCCCTGGGGAAATAAATCGAATGTTTCGACGTTAGATCCGTCTCAGATGCTTGAGACGTCAGGTGTTTCGTGTCTCTTGTAAGTTTTTACCACTTATTTATCGGTATGTCTTTTTTAGATTTCCATCTAAAGACCTACTTTGTTCAGAATTCTTAGTAAGCAGTTTTTTATTATTATTATTATTATTATTATTATTGTTATTATTATTATTTTAAATATCCAGTCCATGCAGCTGATGTCATTTATTTATGTTTTTAAATAAACATTAGCTTTCCGCTGAGCTGCAAGGAGACCTCAAGGTCAGGACCAAGTTTTCTATAAATGTCCTAAATAATGCGTTTAGGAAGAGCACCAAGTCTTCTCCCGGTATGTCAGATATGAGCCGAGTTGCCGTTTTCTCTCGACATATTAGAAGACCTTAGACTAGTCTTCACTGAGTCTAGCATTAGAGCTGTATAATAACATTAGTTCTGCACAGTATTGCCTTAAATCCCTGTATTTCAATTCAATTCAGTTCAATTTAATTCAATTCAATTCAAGTTTATTTGTATAGCGCTTTTTACAGTGGGCATTGTCTCAAAACAGCTTTACAGAACATAAACATAGAGCAGAAGGTAAACATAAGGAACATAATGCACATTTCATCAACATCCCGATTCTTTAAATACGGTGTAGCACCTCTTCAGCTAATTAATACAGCATGGCTAGAATAGTGTTTCGTACCTGCATTAGTGAACAGTATCATGGTGTTAGCATTGCACTGAGGTTGTTTGAACAAAAAAATGTGTCTAAGTTTGTCTAACATACAAATACGAATAAATAAATAAATAAATACATTTAGGTATTTTAACAACAATAATAATAATAATAATAATAATCATCATCATCATCGTCATCATAGATAGCCAACTTGTCTTAAGGATATTAAATATAGAATATTCAGCAAAGTTGCTGAGTTTTCCTTTATTTTTCGATGCAGCTGCACTTTTTTCCTCTGTAATCGACGTTTTTGTACTAATCCCGCTTTCCACACAGATTCTCTGCGATTTGTGGCATGTCATCTGTCACAGAGAGGTTTCACTTTCTGTCCTTCTTTGTGGTCTCTCATTGAAATCCTCAAGATTTTCTCTTTCTGTAAAACAGCATAGAAATTACACCTAGATACTAAAGACTTGGACTTAAATGTGCCCTGCCACACGTATTTCATTACTTTTGTGGTAATGTCTGAAGTTTATCATGGACTCTGTAACATTTATTTGTGGAAAAAACGCCTTGGTTACCTTGTTTCAAGCCATTCTAGTGTGGTATAGAAAGCCTGCAGGAAGACTCAGCTCCATTTGCGACAGTTCTCATGAATATTCAAATGAGCTATGCTGCTTGGCTCCGATTGGCTAACCGCTAGGATATGAAAGCATGACTATTCATTCACCCAGCGCAATAAGTAGCCTAGGCTAGAGGAAATATGTTTACAATCACCTTGAATTGCGGCAGAATGGCTTCTTCACAAGCCCGTTGACGTTCAGCCATCCTTGCTGTATAGGAAATTCACTGAGCTACACGAATTCTGGGGGCGCGGTCTCAAGTGGGAGAGCTCATGAATAGTAATGAGCTCAATCATTACGACGTCACACTGACCAGTTTTTCCAACTGACCTGATTTCTCCCCTTATTTCTTTTAAGTGGCTAGAACTGACCGGGGAGGTAACAGTTCGTTTTCACATTCGCGACACAACACAAACACATATGGACCTAACACATCTCAAAAAATACAAGTAAAAACGGTTTTGTGTGGAAAGGCACCTTTAAGATTTGCTGCTGTTATCATAAAAACTGTCCATATCCCAGACCTTATTGACTGTCTGCTCACACTAACATCCTTACAGCACTCTCAGTATTGTCCGACTTTACAGTGTAGACTAGTAGAAGAGCAATGATTTACTTTCTCACTATCCCGTGTCACTCAGAAGGAGTTGGCTTCTGTTTGGATTCTTCTTCCTCTCAATGGGCCTCTTCAATCTGGTAAAGTTGTGTGAACATGTTTGTGTAATCCAAACCAAGCTAAAAGTTTCCACCGACTAAATTCTAAACTTCAGGATCCTTTTCTGCTGGAGGCAGGTGACGTTTGGGACGTCTGACAATGAACAAGCGGATATCACTGATCAGGAAGTCTTCAGACTACAGAGGATTACAGATTACAAATCTCAACATCAGGTCTCAAACCAAGAGTACGGTCACACATCTAAAAAAACAGGGCAAACGGAATGAGACCAGTTTATTACTAGATTACTAGACTTATTTATTAACTACATGAAGATCAACACTATATCTTGAGCTGTATCTTTTATCATGAAGATAAAAGATACAGCTCATTTACATGTAGCCCACAAAACTCCATATATGGTAACGAGCACAGACAGATGGGAGCATAAAATGAGCAATCTGGGTAAAGGCTGGAAAAGAGGAGTGAATTTTATATCAGATGCTAATTTCTATCATTTATATATAACAATAATAATAATAATTATAATATAATTATTATTATTAAGAAGAAGAAGAAATCTGCAGTCATCTAAGGGGTTTGTTTAGCTTATAGCTTATGGCTCAGCCCGTCATAATTTTTTTCTGTTGTCATAAATAACGTGTCTGCATTGCCTTACCTTATATATACAGTATGTATATATATATATATATATATATATATATATATATATATATATATATATATATATATATATACACACACACACATACATACATACATACATACATTATATATATATATATATATATATATATATATATATATATATATATATATATATATATATATATATATATATATATAATATATATAGGATGTGTTTTTGATAGACACCCCAAAGCACTTCTGTGAGTCACTCTGGATAAAAGCATCTGCTAAACCCTATAAACCAGCGGTCCCCAACCACCAGGCCATGGACTGGTCCCAGTCCGTGGGTCATTTGCTACTGGGACGTACAGAAAGAATAAATAGTTTTTTTTGTTGTTTTTTATCGACTATCACTCTGAAAGATTCACAGAAGATTTTCTTTTAATAACATTCGTCTCTTTTTCTTGACGTGCTTGATGCGTACCTGTTTCAGTGAGGTGATACCAAAAATAAAGTCCACAATCTAGCTAAATTGAGTAAAAAACAAACGTCTTTGGAGAGCTACTTTGCTACCTTGAGCAAAGATGAGACAAAACAAGAGCCCACGACTGCCGTGAAAAAGAAAGCTACATTTAATAGAAAATATCAGAGTCGTACTTGAAATACGGGTTTATTCCGACAGGTGATTCTGATGCACCGAGTCCTCTCTGCATATTATGTAGCAATAGGCTGTCAAATGAGGCATTGAAGCCTTTAAAACTGCTTCAGCACATGGAGACCAAGCATCCTGCATTAGAAGACAAGCATTAAAGGACAAGTGAACTGGAATGACAGAATCAATTATTGAAGCTCACCACATCAACAAACATGAGTGTGCTAAGTCCTCCAAATCCTTATGTTAGATTTTTTTGTGTATACAATATCGCTTGTGTAAACACTTCTCCGGATAAAAGAGGCCGAAGGATTCTTTCTCATGTCACGATTTTTATAGGTTGTTACTTTTTCTGCTATTTTATTTGATCAGTTCTGTAGCGTTAGAGCTGTTAGAGTGTAATCGCTTTCAAAACAACAAACGAATAAATAAAGAGCGATGTTTATCTCACAGACTTTTTTTTTCTCACATACATCAAGTCTCGATTGGAAAAGGATGTGAGGCTGGATCGACAGACCTTTTGTTTATTTATTCAGTCCCTTCGTCTGTCAGAGAGAAACGTTGCGGTGGTGCTGTTCCATCTGTTCAGTCGGACACAGAGGAGTCAGCTGTAACACTATTGCGACGTTAGTGTTTTTATTGCTTTTGGGTGCATCTGCGAGCTGTCATGCTGTCGCTTCAGAATAGAGCTTTCTGTCTATTTGATAGTGAGTTTCGTATTTATTTTCAAAATGATTTATATATAGAAATAAAAAGAAAAGTAATAATAATAATAGTAATAATTCTAAGCTGTACATTTCTGTAAGCCTCAGGGCTTCTGTCTATATGAACCCTCTTGTGGAGTCTGGTTATGTGATAAAAACCCTCTGAGTGGCCAGTTATTTTATCAGGAATGATTTAGCTGAAATAAGACCGCTGGCCTCTCCCCGGGTGAGCCATGCCTTTTGGGTTCAAGTATCCGTGACAAGAGCCTTTCAGACAGAAAGTGGAAGTGAAAAGGGAGACAGGAAGCCGTCAAACTCCTTCCAGCTGGCCAGGCCTTATTATCTTTAGGCTAAAGTAAGCAACCAGGGAGAGGGAGCCGCATTCTCGGCCGTGCTAAAAAAGTAACGTTGACAGCTCCTTGTTGAAGCTGGTGCAGGAAAGGATAGGTTTAGCTGTCATACTGTCTAATGGACAAAACAGACTGTGGATCAAATATGAAAAAAAAAAAAGTTACAGTATACAATATATCAGCATAATATATACTGCATATTACTGCTATAGTGTAGGGGAGATCAGATTCTTTGCAGCTGGTGTATATTTCACTGTGGAGTCATACTGGGTTTACTGGATGTTTCACCCCAGAAAGTTCGGTACGTCGAGATACTGTTTTACTTAAAAATAGAAAATCAGCCGCAAGCATCGGCCCCCGGTTCATGGAATAAAAATGATGTGTCTGATCTAAACATCGTTGCCAACTCCTTTCCGAGCAAAAGTGCTTCCAAATTCGCTGGAATTTCTTGGATCTACATTGGTCATTTAGATATAAAAAATGAAGTACAATTTTTCTGAAGAAGAATAGAATCGAATTGAATCTGTTCTAATGTCTGTAAATATAATATAGAAAGTAACTATTTGCATATTTACAAATTGTTATTAATTTCTATTAATTTCTATTCTAAGAAAAGATGTCTAAATAAAGCTGTTGGTGAGTAGGTAGTAATGGCTAAAGATGGAATAACACTTGTGAGGAGAGTTGGATGGGGTGTAGTATTGTGATTGGGCTTTTGGTAACACTGTGGGTCAGTGTTTGGTTTTTGGGATGAATGGTGGTCAGTGACTGTTCATTAGGGTCAGTGGTGGTCAGTAATTGGGCATTAGGGTCAGTGGTGGTCTGTGATTGGTTGTTAGGGTCAATAGTGATCAGTGATTGGGCATTAGGATCAGTGGTGGTCACTGATTTGTTGTTAGGGTCAGTGGTGGTCAGTGATTGGTTGTTAGGGTCAATAGTGATCAGTGATTGGGCATTAGGATCAGTGGTGGTCACTGATTTGTTGTTAAGGTCAGTGGTGGTCAGTGATTGGTTGTTAGGGTCAATAGTGATCAGTGATTGGGCATTAGGATCAGTGGTGGTCACTGATTTGTTGTTAGGGTCAGTGGTGGTCAGTGATTGGTTGTTAGGGTCAATAGTGATCAGTGATTGGGCATTAGGATCAGTGGTGGTCACTGATTTGTTGTTAGGGTCAGTGGTGGTCAGTGATTGGTTGTTAGGGTCAATAGTGATCAGTGATTGGGCATTAGGATCAGTGGTGGTCACTGATTTGTTGTTAGGGTCAGTGGTGGTCAGTGATTGGTCGTTAGGGTCAATAGTGATCAGTGATTGGGCATTAGGATCAGTGGTGGTCACTGATTTGTGGTTAGGGTCAGTGGTGGTCAGTGATTGGATGGTAGGATCAGTGGTGATTTATGATTGCCCATTATTTTCAGTTTGGTCATTGGGATCAATGGTGAGTGGGCATTAGGAACATTGAAGACAGATCACTAATTGGTTGATGTTAGGAAAGAAATGTTTTCACTCGGCACAATTGTACCCTCTACGCCATTAGACACGCTAACAGGGTGCAAATAGTCATCAAATCTAGTGGCAGCTTCAGAAAGTTGGCAGTGCTGGTTATGTCTATAAAATATATACATCCAGCTGATAAAATCTATTTAATGAGCCTGGCCTCTCTGTGAACCAGAACCTAATAACATATTAAGGGCTTGATTTACTAAAATCCTAACTCAGGAGGGCTAAACTGCTTGCATACTCAGTGGGCATGTTTATGATTTCTAAAGAATAATTTTGAGAATGAGGTCATGTGCAAAATAGACAAAGGAAACATTATAATGAGGCTTTTGGGTTGTGTGATAATTAGTCTTGATAGCTGCAGTAATTTTGGATCAAGAGACCCCTGGAGGAGAAAACTGAACTTCAACCTAATAGGCATAATTACTTATCAAGTGTTACACTGGGGAAAAAAAAAGGCCCTGAGATGTGTTGGGGAAAAAAACACCAAAAATAAAAAATACAAGTGTTGACATGAATGGCCATTTTGTGTAGAATTATGACCCAAAACGCTTTAGCTTTATTTATGTTGCTTTTAATTCATTTATCAGGCATGTGCTCTTTGAATACCAGCAAACATCTAGCAAATATCTAACACGAAACCAAATGCTACGACTCTGTAGAGACGAGACGAGGTACAATATCACTGTCGCAGCACAGAAGTGTCAAAAAGAGACAAAGTGCACCCAAGGTTGTTTTTTTTTAAGTTATTTATTTATTTATTCCTGTTGCTGTTGTGACATTTTTCCTGCTAGCCACCAGATCTGCCCAAGAAAACAATTGGAAACAGTGCAACACATTCTGTAATGGATCACTCAGGGGACTCTGTTGGCCAGTATCATTCAGAATCCACACAAGGAAGCAACCAGGCTTCTCAGAGATAATAGGAGAGATTGCATGTCTCCTTGTGTTTCTCCATAATGTTATAAACTGAAGCGAAATTGCCTTTTCTTTTATGGCTCAGTGATGTCCCAGGTTTGCTAAGCATGTTTGGTGGCTACGTTGCATTTATTTATAGGACCCTGTGGAGTTTTTAATGTGATTCAGAAATGCCTCTACATACGACAGAGGTTTAATACACAACGATGCTAGATCCTTTTTTGTGCCGCTTCACATTTGTGTGGGTGATGATAATGAAACGGACTGCGATTGGGCTGTTGATGAGGAGCATCCTACAGTATAACTTTTATCGTTAATAACACGTCTCCAAGTCCAGTGTTAATGATCCTTGCTTTCAGGTGTGCATCGGTTGCTTGTCCTGGGAAATCATCGCTAAACTTTACACAAATGCAACACCAGCATGAATACAATTTATACACTGACTGGCTAGTTGTCCAGTTTCAGTCAGTCTGTTTCTGTTTCCTTTTCCGTCTCTGATTCCTGCTCTCGGCCGACAGGAGAGCAACCTGATGCGGTCTTCTGCTCTTGTAGCTCGTCCGTCTTAAACTTTGTGCATTCTGAGATGCTTTTCTGCTCAACACGTTTGTAAAGCGATGTTGTGAATTTCCAGACTCTTCTCTCATCAATAAGATGCCTCTGACCACAGAGCCTGCGTTCACTAAAGGTTTTTATTCTCTGTTTTTCCCACCATTTAGAGAATGTTGTGTGTAAAAACTTTTTTTGCTTAACCCTTGTATGGTGTTCGTATTTTTGTTACTCAGCCAGTGTTCGTGGGTCTGGTCGACCCGCTGGATTTTTGGGTTTTTAATTCAACACAATCAAAGATTTTATGTTAAAATACTCTACAGATGTTTACTTCATCCCAATTACAAGCAATATAAACAGCATTTATGGTTAATATTTGTCCTTTACCTTTACTACATCACATTTTTTAATTAAAGTGCTACTCGTTTTTTTGTTGTTTTTTTAATAAAATATAATAAAAAAAGAAAATCAACAAATTTAAAAGGAAGCAAAGTTTTTCAAAACTATTGATGTTTATGAATATGGGTCCCACAGACCCGAACAACATACAAGGGTTAATAGGGTTTAGTAGGCTCTTAGACACTACTAAACCCTACTAAACCCTAACCAATGTCGCTATAAAATGTTGGATTGATTAATTATCTTATATTTTGGTAAGTACATTTCAAGTTCGAGGATGACTCGGCTCTGATCTTCTACCTTCAGATTCACACAGGTATGCAGATGAAAGGTTGGCTCAAGGTTTTAGAGAATAACTAACCATCTGAATCACAAGTTGTTCTCTAATCTCAATCTAGCTGCCAGCAATCCGTTGATCAGTTTCTCTGATGCATTTGAGTCATTTTTATTTTTTTTTTTCTTTCAGCTGTTGCTTTTAAACATCAGAACCAAAGGCTGGTGAAGTGAGCAGTTCAGACTAAGCCATAGACTTGAACACAGGTTATTGTTGTAGCTGTTGTTGTTGTCGAAGCATGTCTCGATATCACACGAGTTGAAACATGGTACAAACCTAATTAGAGTAGGACTGTGTAGATTACAGTGTGCTCAGTTCAACACGGTGTGTTACTGTGATATAAACAGTAGCACTGTATGTTTTATTTACACAGACTCTCAGGGTGAGTCCAAGGATTATGTACAAACCTACAGTATCTAGGTGAGATTATCCACTGAAGAAAGAGGGAGATTTGGACCTAAGTCTTAAGGCTACAACAGATTGTGAGTCGCAAGAGAAGAAATCCTCAAGCAGGAGCACATTTATAGAGTAACCAGAGCAATGTCTGAGCTGAGCGCTGCAAGCGTCAGAGGATTTTTCCATTGGCTTTTGGATTATCGCAGAAAAAATAAGCCAACAATATTTGAACAAGTTTTGTTCATTAAGAGCATCTTCACAAATGAAGTACATCAGAAGTGATAAGCTATAAGCGGTTAAACAAGTAATTGTGTGCACATCCTACCTTCTGTCAGGTGCAGGACAAAATAAACTACTAAAGTGAAAAAAATTTAATGTCGCAACACTGTTTATAACACCATTTGCCTGAAGAAGACCCAATAGGGTCGAAACGTTGCCTTTTATTACGTAAATATGGGGAACACATTTGTTAAAGGGATATATAGGTCACAATCAACTGACCCACCCTTTGATTGCAATTAGCTTGATTTGGTCTAAACAAGCCTAATAGCCTCACCCTTTATTCAATTAGGAGAACAAAACAAAATAGAAAAGCTATAACCGGCCCACACCACACACAGGCGCTTGACTTTAAAGTCACCACCACCAAGCTTTTCACTCTGTCAGGCTTTATATTGATAAATCTACAAGATGGAAAGTTGGAGTTGGAAGTTTGCAAGAGCATGTTATTAGTATAAACACTACAAGGCTGTTGTAGACGAGTTTCCTGTTCGGCGTGATGGCGTTTAACGTCCCCGGCAAACACTGCAGTCCCGTGTAGCCTCCTTCTAGCAACCACCTTTTTTTAAGACACATAAAGGCTTTAAAAATCACAGGTGAGGTATGTATTTTATGTCCCAGAATAAAATGGGAAAATATCTTGAGTTAACCACAAAATCTAATTACAGCATTGAAATAATAATAATAAAAAAAAAACATTCACTTCAGGACAACGGATTTAGAAGGGCAGTGGGTTTAGGACTCGTTCCTTAAGCACTGTATTACCTCAAAAAAAACAAAAGTTACAATTCAGAGTTCTACACTTGCTAAATTTATTAGTAATGAAGGTTTGTGTTGATGTTTGTGAGTGCTAGTGTAGACAAAAAGAACAGAATTCTAACCGTCTAACATCATGAGGGAACATCAACCGTCACGGAAAAGTAAACTGTTTAACAATAGTTTATACTGACAAAGGATTGAATCAACCAAAGTTGCAGAGCGTCTGCTTTATTGGTAACAACAACCTTATAATTTGTGAACACAGAGTCATTATTTCATCAGCTGAAGGCTCCGTTTTATATGTTGACCTTAGATTAGATGTTCTAAAAAAAAAAATAAATAAATAAAAATTGCTTAGTACTTTTCCATTGAGCTTCAAGGAGTGATTTGCATAAACACACAACCACACCAGATTCCACCCCACAGGAATAAACACACTCCGGAGAAGGATGCAAATACCGGCTGGAATCTGAAGGAATGAATAAACTCAGTGTGCGACTTCAGGTCACAGGACGTCAAAGGAAGGTCTGTGTGCGCATGTTCGCCGCCTTTCAGAGGCGCCTGGAAGTAAGCGCCGAGCAGAGTTAAAACTAAAAACTGATTTACTGGAACCCTAAGCGTAAATAGTGCTACAATTAGTTAAACGTTTTTTTTTTCTGTTTGAACGGGCGCGTGTCGGTTTTGTGCTGGACAAAGACGGCAAGTCAAAAGCTGATTTAGTGCTCGCTTTACCTCGACTTTAGTGCTATGTCTATTTTTACCAGAGGAACGCATGCTGAGATGATGAGCCAGTAAATCAGCGTCCGTAAATGAAAAAGGTCAGCCTCGGAGCACGTTGGCGAGCTGAAGGTCGTTTTTTAGTTGTTTTGTTGTTAAAATTTTCCCACCAGCTTCCATGAATTGTACTGTATCTTGACTTGTGGGACACTTGTTTGCCATATGTTACACACTTGAACATTTTCCTTTCTTTAGATCCGCAGTGTTAAATGAGAAATGTTAGCAGATGGTTGTAGCAGAGACGGGTTAGAAGTTGTTACTTCTTTCATGTAGGCTTTAAGAGTTATGCCAGTTTACAGACAGTTTTTAGTCCGAAATCTACAAAAAGAAAGCGTGCAGATTGAAATCAGGAAGATGTCAGTTTATTGCAGGACAATGTGTCTGGAAAACTTCTGCCTGATATCCTTTTCCATTTCACCACATACACACGCAGCCTTGATGGTGACCGCGTGATGAAGCGTATATTATTCACTTGTCAATTACGCAGCGACCGGAGCTCCATCCACACCCTCTTAATGTTGGGCTGAAGCACAAGGCAGTCATGTATCTCATACGGCTCGAGCAATCTGTCTAGCTTAGCCCGTGCAGGAAAAGTGCTGCGTCTCAGCAGGACCTGGTTATTCAGGCCGCGGCCACCACAGCAAACTGGAGCAAGGTGCCAGCAAAGAAAGCCGGGCAGGGAGGGAACACTGATTGGTTTCTTTCTATCTTGCCGTTCTTGCTTGGGAAAACGAGGCCTTAAAGCTAATCTTCCTGTCAGCGTCTTGTCAGCCAGTCCGTCACTTGTCTTGCACACACCACATCCCCACGTCCCTCCCCTGCCAGTGTTGACAGGAGAATCCGGCTTACATCCAGGCTACAGCACCCAGAGCCCCAGGACTGAATTACCAACAATTGTGAACATCACCTTCCATCACAAGCGACGCAACGGTGGTGGTTTCATTCTACTGCTTGATCTTTTACGCAGTGACACAAGCGAAACTTTTAAAACTTGTTTGTTTTGTTTACTTCTTTTTTTTTTTTAGAGGTCAAAGATACCCAATGCTTAGCACAACATCAAGACAGATGCTGCCAACAGCTGACTGAACATCATGGCACTGAACATAGCCATTACACTAGAGAGGTAATTGGACCCACAAATCAGCAGATGGCTACAGGTTTATAGTGTGGCACAGTTTTATGACCCAATATCTCCTGCTTGCTCGGGAGTCCGTCATGGCCGCGTTGATGCTGACAACGCTTAGTACACACTCAAGTTTTTACCCCCTCAAGGACCTTTTCAGTCTCTGTGCTACAAAGTAGAACATAACTTGTGTTTCCCAAAATACCATTAAAGGTTGATGGGATGATGTTGGCTTTTCTTCCAGTTTGTACATGGAGAGTGTTATGCAGAGTAGTTTACACTCATGACATGATCACAATGGTGCATTTCTTATACTTTAGCATCATATCACATGCTTTGTACAGTCACAGAATCCCTGCATATTGTTTACACAGTAGCTGCAACTACTTTAAGGTTTATTCATGGATAGTGTGGAACAGCAGATTATGAAGAGCTACTGTAAGAGTAATTGTTAATTCCGGGTTAAGAAAAAAGTTAAATGTGGGAAAAGATAATCTAGGATTCTGTTTCGACAGAGTTAAATGTGGAAATGTGAAAAAAACTACTTTTTACTCCGTGAATTGGACTGAATATCTTTTTTTACTTTTATTTTTTGTGTACCGAGTCCTCTCGTATCACTCAGCCAACAGTGAAGGTCAATAAAAAGGGACTCACAGGAAAGCTTGTGTGGATGACAAGACTGACAACCGTGGCACTCCTTCTGTCCGGCTTTTCAAAGACGCACTCCCTCATTTGTCCTTCATCCTTTTTTTTTTCTTTCCCTTCCTTCGATGGACAGCATAGTCAGCGAGAAAAAAGGGGAAATGCGAGGATTAATTGTTTTCTACAGGTAAGCGGGGCACTGCCAATGGCCTCCTTATTTGAATCCTGTCAAGCTTCCATATGCTCGATGAAATCTGTTCCTCTTCTCCCGGAGTGTTCGTGTGTTCAGCCAAGCAGCGCTGCATTAAGACAGGTCTGGGCCGAGCTCCAGGAGCACCACAGAGTTGTCAGCATCCCAGCATCCTCTGCACATTCATCTTGTCTGCAGTGCTTTCCTCAGGAAAAAGAGCCTCTCCTTGGTTCTTGAGTCTGCATTCTCTGTAATTAAGGATGTTTTCATACTTGCCTTAATTATCCAGACTTGAGTATGTACTGAGATTTCAGTATGTTTGGTCTGGGGTGAGAGCAGTTTTCTGAATCAGGGGAAGGTGTGGCACCAGTTTAACCCTTTGTACCAGTACACTCTTGTTAAAGTTAGCCGTCGGAATGGAAATCGACTTATCTGACCTTTTCAGTCAGCGTAAACGGAAATAAAATTAGTCAGGACTCTTTGCTTTTCAGTGAGAGACGTGTGCTTTTCCCTTTGTTCGATAACCTTACACAGTATTTTAGTGATGATGCATCAGGATCCGCCAAACCATGACATCATTAATTCCTTTCAAACAACAGCAACACCTATAACCCAAGTTTTATTCCTTCTTACCTTTTCTTCTTTCTTACTTAATAAGAACAAATTGACGTTCATGTTCTCTTCTATTTTGATTTCAGACGCGACAGATGTGATGTCGAAAGCCGCGAATGCGATCAGAAGGAATTTGTGTGTGTGAAAACAAATCATCCTGGGAATCTATCATGCGTCCGGACTTGACACAAGTGTGAAATTGCACTGAAGGTGTCTGTAAAATCATTCACTGCTTCAAAGAAAAAAAAAAATCTTAATAGATGTTCTTTTTTTTTCCTTTTGGAAACACCTATATATATATATATATATATATATATATATATATATATATATATATATATATATATATATATATTTCTTCTCCTTGGAGCTTGGAGTTTAAAGAGGTCATGTGATGTGTGTGAACCCTCCAGGCTTGCTGGAGTTTGAATGTATTTTAAACTTAAAATAGTCTTGTAATTATGGTTGGAGTCTTCTCAGATCTCTAACTCATCACGCCACATGTATTTTGCCTATTATAGGTCAGAAAGCGCTCCACATCTCACTGTAAAGTACAGCATGCTTAGTGCAGATGTAAGTCAGTTTGTGTTATCCGTCACACAAGCTCGCTGGAAATAAAGCGATTATAGCAAGTGAAATAAGTATTGATCTTCAACAAGCACATAAAGCCCTAACAAAAAAAAAAAAATAAATAAAATAATTCCTTGCTTGATTCCGCATCGATGAATGCTTTGTCTTGCGATTGTTGTCATGTTGAATTGATCGTTGTTTTTATTTTATTTTTTTTTTGCTTTACTTTACTACCACGATGAAATCGTTTCATTTCACTGCAGCGTCAAATGTTTGCAACTTCGACAAGGTGGCTTACTTAATCCTGAAAAAGGAAAAAGAAAAATCCAGTCCCCAGAAGCCTGGTTTATGTCTTGTCCCAGAAACATCGACTCGCAGACAGCCTGATGCTGGCAAATTATGCCGGCTTATACTGACAGCTGTCTGGGGCTGATGCTACCCAGGAGGCTGCTGGGCTTTTGTTAGATTGTTATGTTGAGGGTGTCGATGAAAACATAAGAGGAGTGAAAAGTCTGGAAATCACGTACAAGACTACCGGGGTGTTATAGCCGAGCATTTATTTATTTTCCATGTGATTTACGATCTGGGTGGATCGATTCTGTGGAATGTAATAGAGATTTAATTTTTTTGTTGTTCACGAGCGCTATGAAAAATTGCACCCAACCAAATACACATTTATAATGTCTAAATGTAAAATGAACGTGCATCATAATTAGAGCAGCCATGGGTTTGAGGTGCTGTGTGGTATAAAATGCGGGTTCAAAAAATCCTTTAACATATTCTCCTTTAAACTCACAAGTGATGAAAGGTAATATGGTTTAGAACAAGAGGAGAGATTAATCATGCTATCTGTTAAATAATCCGTATGTAGACGTTTTGTTACGATCTTCGATGCACCGAATACAAGTGGCGTCATCGATTAATTCAAATAAAAATACGTTTAGTCGTATTTCAGTGCCCGAGCGTACGATTAATCAGTAGGCACGTCAACTCGGTAGGTGGTCACGCTAAACAAAAGCACACAGAATATAAATGCAACAATTATTCAAAAACGAACAAAAAACACACAGGTGAACGCACTCGGGGGGAGAAACCACAAATAAATCAAGAATTAACACAACACCGGTGAACACATTCTGGTAACAAACCAGAAAATGACAGTGAAAGTGGAAAACCACACTAAAAATTAATAAATAAACAGAGTGTAGCATTGAACTGTTTTTGGAATATCATTAACCTAACACTAAGCAGATTAAAAGCAGTTTACACGTAAGTGGTTTTAAGATTGTTAAAAGGAACAAATAAACAAATCAGTGAAGAATTAACACAGACAGGCAAACACAATCTGATAACGAACCAATGACAGTCGTGGCCTAATGGTTAGAGAGTCTGACTCCTAACCCTAAGGTTGTGGGTTCGAGTCTTGGGCCGGCCACGACTGAGGTGCCCCTGAGCAAGGCACCGAATCCCCCCAACTGCTCCCCGGGCGCCGCAGCATAAATGGCTGCCCACTGCTCCGGGTGTGTGTTCACAGTGTGTGTGTGTTTACTGCTGCGTGTGTGCACTTTGGATGGGTTAAACGAGATGTCACGTCACTTCACTTCACATGACTGGAGATGGAAAAACAGACCAACAGAGACGTAGGATTGCACACAGAGGATAGAAAAGCAAAGATAAATCAGGAATTAACACAGAACAGGTGAAGACACTCAGGTAACAAACCAATGATGTGACTGGGGTGGGGAAGATACCAAAAGATACCAGTGTAAAGAAATGTTTAGCTTCGAGTCTGCTTGAAGTAAACTATTTCATGGAGTTTCTTTCCTCCCCATCTTTGATATAGCATTATCCTCAAAGGAAGTGGATCAAAGGTGTATAAAAACATAACGACGTTCACTCTGATTGGGAATGAAATCCACACTTCAGTGGTTTTAAGATTGTTAACAGAGCTTGGTTTATCAGCTCGTTTGAAGAACAGTCGGTCAGCAACAAACACTTTTAATCATGTGCAGATATTAGCATAAATAAGCCGCAATTTTGACTATTTTGATCATTGGAAAGCCAGAGGTAGCATTTTAACTACTAATTAGAAGAGATTAAATCTTAGTACTGCCAAGGTGTCAGTGTTTAAAGGAAAACTCTAGCCTTTGATGCTTTTTTTGTGCTAACGTGTCGCTTTATATTTGTTATTCTACAATTAGTTCCAAATAGCAAAAAGAGCGCGTTTTCTCCGTGAGAAGTCCGACGTCGTCGTGTAGCAGAGATGTCGTGTGTAAATCCTATCGCAGATAGTACGTAGAGTTTGGAAGCTGATCTGATGGAGCAGAGTTTTAGATGATGGGGGTGAGAGAGAGCTGGACATGCTAAAGGACTAAAGCATAGATGAAGCGAGGATTAGCATGAATTTTATTGGTGCTGTTCTGGTTTAGCAAGGTAGGTAATGTAGGAAACCACGGGGCAGAGTAAAAATGTCATGAAACCAAGATGGCAGTGAAAAGTGTTCAAACTAAATGACTCGCTAAACGACTAAAGCAGTTAAAATGGAAACATTAAGGGATTGTTCCTGTTTAACCCTAGACTTTAAGTCATGGCTAAACACATCTCTTTCCTTCACCTGCTTGCTTTGAGATTCTGAAGTACGTCGGGAATTTTCACTGTCTAGTGTCCAGTGTCCTCTGACCAACAGCGAGGCTAACTGCTTACTGTAAGGCTGTGAGCAGGGATCTAATTATCTAATTAGATCTAATTATTATCTGTTCTAATGTTCTAGTTTTATGTATTTTGAGTTTGTCTTAAGGCGCATCCCAAATCGCTCTACTGTGTAATATAAATAGTTTGAGTATTGTCCTCACTCACACTGAAAACTTCAAGTATCTGGAAGATGCACTTTTTCTACTGAAAAAAAAAAAAAAAGAAGTATGAAACGTTGGACACTTTATGCATTGGACACACAGCTTTGCTTACATAGAGGAATGTGGGCTGGGCTACCATGTCTTTTTCTTTAAATGTCCTTTATATTAGCGTATTTTAAAACGAATGGTGTCAGGTTACATGCGTTTGACATCATTTGGTACATCTGGGAACCGGCTTATACTTCCAGTCTTCTAAAATTCAAGCACTAGATGGTAGAGTGTATAGGGTAAGTGGTAGCCGAGCTGAAGATGTTGAGGTTCTCTTTGGGAGTGACAAGATTGGACAGGATTAGGAACGAGTACATCAGAGGGACAGCTCATGTTGGACGTTTGGGGGACAAAGTTAGGGAGGCCAGATTAAGATGGTTTGGACATGTTCAGAGGAGGGAGAGTGAGTATATTGGTAGGAGATTGTTGGACATGGAGCTGCCAGGCAGGAGGCAAAGAGGAAGGACAAAGAGGAGGTATATGGATGCAATTAATGAGGATATGAAGATAGTGGGTGCAAATGTTGAGGATGCAGAAGATAGGGATAGGTGGAGAGAGATGATTTGCTGTGGCGAACCCGAAGGGAAAAGCCGAAAGAAGAAGAAGAAGAAGTAGTATGTCATTTGGGACACCATTTGGGACGTGTTTCTCATCAGATATTTGCTTTGGATTAAAAATTCAAACGCGCCAGAGATTTCCCTCTCGTTCGTCCGACCCTTGTAGGTGGTATTTCTCTAACAGACGGGCACGGAGAAGAGTGTCTTGGCGCACAGTCGGGCATCTCCCTCCCCCGCTGCTCGCCAAAACTGGCCGTTCTTCCTCTCAGCAGTGTCCAGCGAAGCCGGCTTGTGGTGATGGAGATGGATGAAGGGAGGAAGAGCCAAGCATGGTCACTGCCCAAGCGACACTGGCAAGCTTCTCACACATTTGTCTTCCCCCTTTGTTTACTCTACTCTGCTGATTAAAGGAAGAGACTCAGGACTTATTTTCTCTTATCTGATATGTTTTTCTATTTAGTTCTGCTTTTTTCCTCCATTCACTGCTTTACAATTAATGGCTGGGTCGACAGGAAGACTGTGGTTGCCATGTTAATGGATTGAACTCGGCTTGTTTAATTGATGTCCCCGGTTGCGAATAATACACGGCTAGGCTTGCGAACGCCTACTGCTTCACGTCTCTCAGCACAATTAGAAGTGATTCAGAAAGCTCTTACCGTTTCAGATTGTCATAAGTGCGTTTATAGGACGTCTTTCCTGCTTCCTTTCCGCTGCATATTTGACTGATTTAATAAGTTTGTTTTTGTTGTGGCTTGATTATGCAAAGCCGTTTTTTTTCCCTACATAAGTTGTTGTTTTTTTTTTTTTTTTTTACTAGAAATGATTTTCCGGTGTTTGAGTAAAAAAAAAAAAAAAAAAAAAAAAAAACAACAAAAAAACAAGGTGCCTGTTTGTTGTTAAATGCATGAGTCATGGAATTTAGCTGGCAGGCACCTCTTTTAGACAGGAAGGTTTATTCGAAATGTTTGCAGACGTTGTCAGATTTCTCGCACACCGTGATTAACGGGTGTGTTTTTGCTCGTGGAAACAGGACGCAGTGTGAAATTTTCAGCGAACGCTTCGCGGACAGATCCGGGTTCTCTTTAGGGACCGTGTCGTTAAAGGGGTCCCCTGGGTAGACTCACAGGTTTGTTTGAGGAGGTGACATATTCAGGCGCCAGTCCAGACGCTCATTAACTCACAGCAGAGCAGCCAGATAGGGAAGAGGATTTACCCTGATCTAAGATTCACAGTGAAACTATCTGATCTGCGGAATGTTAAAAGTGTTTGAGAGACTTGCTATGAATTTGTGTTGATGCAGTGGAAAAAAAACACTGAGAAAAAAAATACGGATTTTGTGTTTCAGTTGTGTGTCTGGTTAATATTCTCAGGAAACATGCACTTTTTTCACCCTGAAACAAAATCAAGCCAGGTTTGTTCACATTGAGACGAATGGACTGATGGATGGATGGACTGATGGATGGATGGACTGATGGACTGATGGATTGATGGACAGATGGATGGATGGATGGATAGTTTTAAATAACCAGCCCCAGCCAAGGCTACCTTGGCAACACCACCCTAACCCTGTATATGATCAGATAATCACATCTCCACCCTCATCCTGCCCCAAGCAGTGAAGATTTAATTAAGCAGGTTTATCTCGGACTTGACAGCCTTTGGTGTGGATTTTTGTCACTGTTAATTAATTTAGTTTGTGCCTCATTAGCAGCGTTCCAGAAAAGAAGAGAAAAAATGCAAAGAGATTTGATGCCAGCAGTCACTGTCCCTTCCTGTTGTCATAACAATCTGCAAAGCCTGGGGCACGTTTTTGTCTATTGCTTTTACCTTCAGAGTGAGTAATCCACTCCGAATGAGGTCACTGCACATTTGACTGCTCCTTAAGTTTGAAAAGAAAGTAAGTCTTTCGACAGGAGTGTAGCTGATGTAGGATGGGCTCGCAGATCTAAACATAGCATTTCTTACCGAATTCAAGCCTTTTTGTTTTTTTTAGTTCAACACTTTTGGATGTGTTCATGTTCACCATTGAGTGTTTTTGTCATGTGACGCTTCACAGCGGTGATTAATGACTCATATGACTCATGTCCTATTTAACAATTTTTTCTAGGTAACTAGGAGCAAAATATTCATAGAAAAATAGCTAGTTTTTTCCTACACATATGTTTCTATTCTGTGTAATGTTATCTTAACTGAAAGCCTCGACTCATTTTATATAGGACTAGGACTATACTGATTAAAAACTCTATTCTGCCGGCTGAGTGGAACTCATGGTTAGGGTTAGCGCCTCCATTTTTGGCGTTTTGGCTGCTTCACACACAGCGACTGTTACATTCCCTTATTTTGAGCCAGTCATGCTTGTCATGCCACTGACGCACGAGTCCCAGCCCACCATTTCAAAGTCACGCAACAGGCCTGCAACACTGAATAATAAGCACCATGTCCTGTCACTTGTTTAACAATTACCTGTAATAGTACAGTACCGAAATAGATAACGATAATAGTGGGCGTGATATATTGTTCTGTGACGGCTTTGCTCTAGCTGTTGTCTCCACGTGCCTTTAATAGGTAGGTGGTGTATGTTTGGGACTTGGCACCAGGGCATGCTCGTGGCCCTGGAGCTGACACCACAGCTGGGGAAATCAATTAAAATGGTATTGTTCCATCTCTCCTCATGCATGAGCTTCTGTCCGGCTGTAAATCGCAATGGCCTTGGTAGCTGACTGCCTTGTAAGTTCCCTGTCACTGGGTCAGGTTTTGCAAAGCATCACGTACCTTTCACATACTTTATGATTGCTTTGCTTTACTCTTATTAGCACGACTTTACGCTACACCAACGACACTGTAGCAGTAAACTTCTAAGAAAATAACATTTAGCTCCTACATCTTCAATTAAACCTTCACTAATGTTGCCTCCCTATAATCCAGCTGCTAAACCCAGACAGATTTGGCTAAATTTGGCCACTCATTGTTTTACAAGCTGGCCCCATAGCTTAGAATTTGTTACAGATGCCTGAATATAAGCACATAATTGCTTGTTTTAGGCTTTTTTTTATTGTTGTTGCCATTTCTGTGAAATTGACACTTATTGGCATGCGATGCTTTTTTGGAACCAGTGAAAATGCAGCACTGCATGGGATTTTCTTTTTCTTAAGCCTTGCTCCTGATTGCCAATTGTAAATACAACAACAACACAAAAGAGTAGGTGTTGAAAAGCCTGCCAGCATTAAAATTGCTGGAATAGTGCAAAATGGAAAATATATCTGCACATAAGTGCGATGATGGAATTCAAATACGTGAAAAATTGAACCTCAGCTGCAAAATAACGCATTTAGTCAAGCGGACTCGGGCGTAAATAAAGTCATAAAGCCAACACATGCCAAATGCATCAGATTTTATCGTTTCAATTTTGAGTGGAATTTTCAGAGTCTTAGGTTCGATGGCTGATACTCAGAACTGGAACTGCACGAAAAAAAAAAAAAAAAATCATTTTAAAATCACTATCTTGATTCGTTTCCCCACGAGTCAAACCTGGATTCAACAGCAGACATACATTAGACACATTCCAGATCTGACTAAGATCTCTTAAGCAAAACCATTCCAACGTGATAAGAGGCTCCTCATATTCCCATCTGTCTGTTTCTTTTCTTCCAAGTCTCACTTGCTGAATCCAAATATCCCTAGAAGTCTAATATACAGAAAGTGACAAGCAGTACAGCAGGAGTGGGATGTCTGAATTCTGTCTGCACTATCCCATAAGGCAACAGGTCTGATCGTACAGTTTGTGGTTACATCGTACTTGCTGAAAAAAGCAAAGGTTTTATTTGCTACACAGTTATTTGTTACACAGTTAATTCGAAGTTGTAGGACACATGGCAATGCCAACATGAAGGATGGAGTATGTCCTGATCTGTACCGCATCAACGGCCAAGCAGTGGGTAGTGAATCGAATTTGGAAGGAACCACCACTGACATTTCTAAGCTTTTGCGTTCCAGTGGTTTCCTCATCCATGATACAGCATCTATGCTTTCTGTAGGTGTGTCTCCTTAACAAATCCCATGGAACATCACACCAATTTTCCACTAGCCACTTAAACTGGCAGAATGAGGAGAAAACACACTCCTTTCTAACTCCTGATGTGAATCAGCATGATACATTCCTCCTACGTGAATTCCTCTGTTAAACAAGATGTCTTTTTAGTCATAAGCAACCGTGTTTCTTAACAATATATTCAATTATAACACATTGGGCATGCTGGCAAAAGTGTGGTGTGGTGTGTGTGTGCTTGTGTGGGTGGGTGTAATCAAAGAGACATCAGAAGATTGTGTCTCTAAGATACCGTGTGCCCGTGTGTGATAAAACGTATTCGCAGATGAGTTGCTCTTGTATCTGCTGAGGGAGTTCTCTTCAGGTGGCTGTTGGACTGTGTGGGCAGACATATTGTAATTTCCCAAGAATGAACGGAGAGAACGACTACACAGATTTCAGATTAACTAGTACAATACAGAGGTTCAAGAATTCTTTTACAATGTCCTTGGATTGCCGTCATAAAGTATGTAGACATCTGATCATTCCGCATATATCTGAATGATCTAAAATAACTGTGTGTGCTGTAGCGGTACAATCTGGAACTAAGAGGCACAAATGTTCCAGCATGACAATTCTGCCGTGCACAAAGCACTTTCCATTAAGACGATGATTTGAGAAGGTCCAAGTGGAAGAACCCCATGTCCATGTACAGAACCCTGACTCTGAATTAACACCTCTTAACACCTTTGTGATGAACTGGAACACTGACTGCACACAGATCTCCTCACACAACATCACTCTCTGATCTCACTAATAAGCTTGTAGCTGAATGAACACAAAACCCCACAGCCATGCTCCAACATCCAGTGGAAAGCTTTTCCAGAAGAGCGGAGATTATTATAACAGCAAAGAGGGATTCGTTCTGGAACAAAATAATTAACAAGCTCAGATGGGTGTGATGATCGAGGTGTCCATATACTTTTTGTGTATATATTTTGTATCTGGTCCATCACTAAACTGCGGATTCACTTTGGGATGTAGGCCGTGTTTTCGGATACAGTTTGTATTCGGTTCGTACTTCGTTAATGAAATGTTTTTTTATTACTCGGATTGTTCACGCTTTATCTCTTTAAAGCTGCTTTTGCACCGTGTGATTTCAACACTCTTTTATGTTTATCGCTTGTCTTGTCACGCTGTACGAGATCTCAGAACGAACACGGTTCTCCATGGCAGTGTGTACAGTATGGAAAAGATTCTCTGAAAATGAGTCGTATAAAAACATTTTTCAGAATGAGCTTGATGTGATAAGTCTGTTTTGCGCGTTTTGTTTACGTTTCATCGCGTTTATGGCAGTGACATGACGTCGGCCGTTTTCCTATTGGTGTCTTTTAGATGAGCGTTGTCACAGTCTGAGAGTTTAATCAGAAATGTTGTCAACTGTCTTGGGTTGTTATGTGACATTATACATTATAAGACCTGCTGATGTCAACTCATGAGCAAAGAATTATTTTAGGATGCTTTTAAGCTCTAAGACATTTGTGCAGCGTGAAACCGGCTTAATTCATAAACACGTTTAGGAGCTTGAAGAAGAAATCTTTATTTGTTGTATATATAGGGTGAATTACATATCGTCGCTGTCGGGCGGAATCCTCGTATCTCCAAAACCATTATTTTTCAGTAAATAAAAAAAAACGCCGTATTTTCTTGAGTTATTAAACATTGTATCGTTAAAGTTGTTATTATACCTTATTGCTACTGTATCATACTATTGTGTACCAACATTAACACAACATTTTCCCAAAGTCACGTTTTATCGGAGATACAAGCTTTATGACTTGGGAGCAGGGAGATACAAGATTATGCTTTCGCGAAGCTCTCCAGTGGAGTGAAGAAGAGGTGGAGTTAAGAGATTTCTCAGACAGTTGAAGTGTCTAATGGAGTTATGAGATTTGCGCTCAAGCTATTTTCAAGACTTTAGTTTGGTTAATAACTTGTAAAAATAACAGACCCACGTGGGGACTGACCAATAGTATCGATATGTGAAAAAATATGAAATTGACAAAACTTGGACATACGAGGTTTCCGCCCGACAGCGACGATATAAAATGAACTGCAAGTGTTTTTTGTTAGTAGGTTCATGGGTCAGAGCACAGGGGCAGACACAGTGGATACAGTGCCTGCTGAAGCAGAGAGGGTCAAGGGCCTCGCTCAAGGGCTGGGATTTGATCCCCGATCTTCTGATCACTAACCCATAGACTTAACTGTTGATCCAGCATTGTTGAAGTGTGTTGGTGCCATTTATATTTAATTAGTGACACCCAGATAAAAGGCTGCACAAACAGTCATATTAACATAGTGATGTTGATTTGTTTCCTAATGTAATTTGGTCGAAGAACAGCTGCAGCTTTTGAATTTAAGGAGTCTTCTGTTTTTATATATTTATATATTATAACGCGTGACACTTATCCACCTTATTCACTGTGGCCAGTGTGCAGAGAAGACCTCATGTACCTTAAAAGCACTATGAGTCTACAGAAGAATATATAATATAAGGGAGAAAATATAATATTCATACAGCGTCCATCCACCCAGCTATTTTTTTCTACCGCTTATCCTACACAGGATCATGAGGAACCTGGAGCTTAACCCAGGGGATTCAGGAAACAAGCCAGGAATAGAAGATGTGGCAAGACAGGGCACTCTCACACACCTTTATACACACTATGGACAGATGGTCCATAGACATGTTAATCATCCTACAGCACATGTTTTTGGACAGAGGGAGGAAACCAGAGTACCCCGAGGAAACTCCTGAACACACAAAGGGCGGAGACAGTAATCACGCTAGCAGGAGACAAACATGCTAAATATTAAGGTACTGTAAGTGTCCAACGAGTGTGTGTTTTCTTGTGACTTTAGGAGGACACACTGCTCATAGCTCTTTTATATGATTATAGATGTGAACTCAATAATAGTTAAGTTGTTCTGGTCACCGCCTCTTACAGTAAGAATGCACCAAAAGCAGTAATTTTGGTATTCAAAATACAGACATGAAATTCACACACTTATGAAGGTACCGCAATCTCCTGGAGAAACGTGAGTTTATTGCTTCTTCATGGTTCAGGAGAAGGTGTTTAAGATATTAGTTTTTTTCTATTGTGCTGCTATGGCACACACGTTGCACACGTTTTATGGTGACATTCTGCACATTTAATGTAATTCGAGACTGCAAATGAAGAATAATGAATTATTTAGCAAGGCTAATATCTGGTGAACGCATGCAACTGGAGTGAAGGATTATTTTTTCATGCATACTTTATGTATCAGGTTTTCCGCAATGTACCTTGACTGTGATCGTCTGCTGCATCTCTTAATTACCGCACAGTTATGGACCGTTGGCTAGGTTTCATTGTGGAGATTTGCAAAATTGTAATCTACGTGCAGGCTAATTGGCCCCGTCCTTTACAATTTAATGGTCCGCGTGACCTTATAGAGGCTGAAAGGTCAGTCTGTGTATATCCACTGCAGGGCTTTTACACACACACACACACACACACATACACACACATGCACATTCAAGCATATCAACTGGGGAGAAATCAGATTTGTTGCATGTCATTTGCTTTGATTTCACTACGCTGCACAGAAAAAGGGACAAAGAGCTGGCAAACATGGCAGTCCCCAAATGCTATTACTGTCACACCACATTTGCTCCATTTGTGCTGCACTTCTTCCTCTGAAAGCCTCCGACTGAGAGAAAGAGGAGGAGAAAGGGAATAAAGCATAATCGCTGAGAGCCAGTTCGCCCTTCTAGCCACTCTGGAAACTTTCAAAGTGGCCTTGATCTGTGGGGGAAAAACACAAAATGGAGTCATCGTTAGAAGCAATCTCTGATGTACTGAAGCCCACAGCTTTTAGAGAACATCACTGGGTTTTACGTAAGTATTATGTAGCTCCAAAGCTGAGTTCAAGATGCTGCGATTAAAAAAAAAAAAACAATGATTGATGAATGGATGATGGATGGATGGATGGATGGATGGATGGATGGATGGATGGATGGATGGATGGATAGATGGATGGACAGACAGAAGGACGGACAGATACTTGGATGGATGGATGGATGGATGGATGGATGGATGGATAGATAGATAGATAGATAGATAGATAGATAGATAGACGATGGACAGATGGACAGATTTAAGGAATCGATGGATAGCATGACTGAGATGGTTAGAATGGATGAGGTGACTTGAATGAGTGGATGGATGGGTGGATGGAAAAGAATGCATAAGGGGTCCTGAACCCTACATGCACGGTTTGATAGATGGATGGATCAGTGAAATGATAGATGAATGGATAAGTAGATGAACTGAGAAACTGATGGGCAGTTGTATAGATGGACAGATTAATAGATAGTTGGTTTGATGGATGGTTGGATAGTTGGACCGTTGGACAGATGGATGCATGTACAGATGGGCGGATGGATGGATGGACAGAGAGAAGGACGGACAGATACTTGATTGGATGGATGGTTGGACAGTTGGATTGTTGGACACATGGATGGCTGGTTTGACAGGTGGGTGGTTGGATGGGTGGATGGATGAATGGACAGATGGATTAATGAATGGTTGGTTGAATGCATGGATGGATGGTTAGATGGATGAATAAATGTATGGATGGAGACTTTATGAACTGAATCATGACTATAGTGTTGCCTACACAGATCAGCTAAATGAACGCTGATGTTTTCATGGAGTTTGCTGAAGTTTTGTTTATTCTCTGTGGACTCATTAGAGAGATGATTCAATTTGTGCTCACCATCTTGTCTTCTGAGTCACAAAGCTTCATCTTTACTTGACTGTGGTGGAAAGAAGAAGCCACTGTCCTCATATGTTCAGCAAAAACTTAAAATAATGAGTGTTTTTTTTTTTCTAGTGCTTTTGCAATAGATCAATCCCAGTGGTGAACCTTTATGCTGTAATTTTTTTTTACACCCACAGCTTCCTTTAGCTACATCAGTAGGTGTTTCTGTTCATTCCTATGTCATTTAAAGGGGTTTAATCCTTTATGGTTGATTTCTGTGTACTGGCCTTGTGTTGTTTAGAGTGTTAGCTCTAGCAGTTGCTATGCCCGCTCTTCATCTCTTCATGTTCAGCTGTTCAAAGCATCGGCTCAGGCATGGCTCACTGCTTCGTCTTCATCTCTCCTCGCATGGTCCTTGTGGACCTTAACTAAAAAAAAAAGTCTCAAGGTTCTCTGCCCTACTTAGTCCTCCTGCTTTATATTTTTCCTGGACATCAGAGTAGCATCTGTGGGAGTTTCAACTGGCTTTACTGTCATCCTTCACAGGAGCCCCGCCCTGCTATGTACAGTATACTCTGTAGGGGCTTTTTGCAGTGTTATAAAACGCTCAGCTTTTAACTGTTTTTCTTCTTGTAACCAAACACCCGTCGTTTGGATAAAGTGCTGCGCTGGCTCCGTTCTCCCACGGCTACTTAAGCACTTTCCACTGCGACACAACATTTCATTAATGCTGAGCTCCACATGTGGGTATGACCCATGTGTGTGTGTGTGTGTGTGTGTGTGTTTGTGTGTGTGTGTGTGAGATGGTTGCAGAGAAGGAATAACTCAGGATCCAGTTAAAGTGACCTAACTCTGTTAGTTCTTTTTTAAATGACCTTTGATCCATCTCATTTACAAACTTCTGAGACTCCTTTCAAATAATGTCAAATAAACAACTCCTTAAACAACAAGGGCATTTAAATATTTCATATGACTAATCATATGACAACTACCAAAAGCAACAGCTATCACAGGCTTTCCTCTGAGACACCTGAAGATGTGGTAGCTTAGTGGTTACGGTGTTGGACCGCTGATAGGAAGGACATGAGTTCAAATCCTGGGTCCACCAAATATCCACTGCTGTGCCCTTGAGCAAGGCCCTTAACCCTTAATTGCTAGAAAAATGTAAGTTGCTCTGGAAAAGGGCATCTGCCAAATGCCGTAAATGTATTTTCAACCTGCTGCCCTTGCTGTATCACATGGCAGTGTAACAGCATTAGAGGAAATTACTATCTGCTCTCTTCCACATACATGAGCTCAAAGACTCAAAGAACATTAGGATCTGCTCTGCGCATTGTAAATCACAGCATCACTAGTAAATCATAGTGTGTTTGAGCTCATGTACATAAAAGAGGGCAGATAGCGTTGAGGATGTTATACTGCCCTGTGAGCTAGTTTTGATTCACTTGTTCTGTGAGGAGTTATTTAACTTTATTTAACTTTTTTTATTTAATGTTTCCAGTGTCAGCACTTTGTAACTGAGCTAAAGCTCAAATTTTTCCACCACAGGAAAGTGTTCAGGATAGACTTGACAAATATTTAACGTTTGACAATTTGGACACAAGGGGGCACGGTGGCTTAGTGGTTAGCACGTTCGCCTCACACCTCCAGGGTTGGGGGTTCGATTCCCACCTCCGCCTTGTGTGTGTGGAGTTTGCATGTTCTCCCCGTGCCTCGGGGGTTTCCTCCGGGTACTCCGGTTTCCTCCCCCGGTCCAAAGACATGCATGGTAGGTTGATTGGCATCTCTGGAAAATTGTCCGTAGTGTGTGATTGCGTGAGTGAATGAGAGTGTGTGTGTGTGTGCCCTGCGATGGTTTGGCACTCCGTCCAGGGTGTATCCTGCCTTGATGCCCGATGACGCCCGAGATAGGCACAGGCTCCCCGTGACCCGAGGTAGTTCGGATAAGCGGTAGAAAATGAGTGAGTGAGAGAGAGAATTTGGACACAATGTCACTGGTGTTACTGGAAATTAATGAATTTTCTGGCTTGTAGCAGTGACTTGGCTTTGCATCAGGTTGCATGCGTGATTTAACACACAGGACCTAAATTTAGCCATCCGGCTTAACGTCTTTCTCCGGGATTCTGTTTAATCAGGTTTAACCGCTTCGTCGTCCTGAACGCTAAACCCTCGTGGCTGTCGTATCAATCTATCAATCTGTAATTTTGATCCTCCATAGCGGGGCAGAGATATTCTGGTCGCTTCACATCTGCACAGAAGAATAAGCCCCATCACAAACAAGAATGACTGGAATCTCTCATGCATAACAAGCCAGGGTTTATTTGTGGCACACTGCTATTGCTATGTGTGCTTTCCTAATCATCTCTGCCAGATTAGTTGGATATTTATCCTTAATTTGTAAGCACACGCTCAACCAGCGTTAGGTATTATACATGCTATTACCATAAAGGTCAAGCAGTTCTGATGCTAAATCAGACTATAGTATAGCCGTTTAAAAGCTTTAACTCAAATTACTGTTCTGTTTTTTTACTTACATGTCCAGGAGCATCCATGTTGGATGAAAAAGTAGCTGACTTTGTGTACAGGCAGCTTGCAGTAATTTGGTGTTTAGTTTCAGGCATTCCAGTGGCGCTTAGTGGTTTAATGCTATTTGTGTTCATTCAAACTCACTATACAGCCTGCTTTTGTTTTAAGGCTTTACCACATGATTATAGATGCCATGGAAAAAGGATTTTTTTTTAAATACAAAAGTAGAATCCGAAACACTGAGTCATTTGTAATCATTTATCAGATTAGCTCCACCAAAAGAGGTCCAAATTTTTTAAATGTTTCAACAGAATTGCGTCAAGAAAATACAAAAGCTGGTAACTAGATGGATTTCTTTAAATGACAAATTAGAATCCCAAAGCAAGTAAATGTAGATGCCAAGAAGCCAACTACTTAATAATCTTCGAGTCATTTGTAATCACTGATTAAACCCCAGACCAACTCCACCAAAAGGGGTCTATTTTTTTAAATTAAACACTGCATCAAAATAATACAAAAGTTTTTGACTAGATGGGAAAAAATGATTTTTTTTAAATAAGCGAGTAGAATTCTGAAGTAAGTAAACAGAGATGATAAACAAGTCAACTGATGAAAAAGGCTTTATTTATCACATAATCCATTACAGCAAAGGGAAATTCTTTTCTCCGCATATCGCAGCTTGTTAAGACATTGTGGTCAGAACACAGGGTCAAGAATGATACAGTACTCTGGAGCAGAGAGGGTTAAGGGCCTAGATCAAGGACCCAACATTGGCAGCTTGGTGGTGCTGAGGCTGAAACCTCTAACCTTCTCAGTATCAGATCAGCAACCCAGAGCGTAATCGATTAAAGCAGTACTTCCCCTGCTTAAAAAACCTTTGAGTCAGATGTTATTATTGTTCCAAACAACTCCACCAAAACAGGTCCAGTTTTTTACAGAGTCAACACCACCACATTAAAAAAAAATCTAAAAAATCGGATTTGTCCGAGTTGGAATTTGAGGTTTTCATCATCTAAACCAGTAACCTCAGTCTACATGTCATCGTGTTTTCCGTCAACTCCATTTGCACATACATGGACTTTTTTCTTCCATCAAAGTCTTCCTAATATCCCAAACCACTGCCATCTTGGCAACTTTCCCAGGCCAGGCAGTTATTTTCAGTCACACAGCACCAGACTTCTATCTCCTTGAATGCAGAGAGCCCCATAAACCAGAAACGGATCGACAAGATGACATTTAAAACTTGGGAATCCAAATGGCTTTTACAGTCTGACACAACCGGTGTAAAGAACGTGTTATCTTCATCTCTAGTTTAATACAACAAAAAACACTACCGCGTCCTCCTGCTATCAAGCAGACTATATCTAGGAATGTGATTTTTTAGGCTCACACCATGTGCTTTCTGAATTATCCTAATTCCCACTTCTGAAATGGGAAATATGAGTGTGTTTCTTTCACAAAGGTTTTTGTCAGAAACACTGACAAAGTTAGTATATGAATGAAAATATATATATACACAACGACGGCTGCCTTGGTTTTGTCGTTCCACAGACATAAGAATCCTTTACAGCCAAAACTGTACATTTGTTTTTATGTATATATGTATGTGTGTGTGTGTGTGTGTGTGTGTGCATATTTTGTTATATATATTTCTTTGATTATATATTTTTTCTATGTTTATGTTTAAACATAGAAAAAACATTATGGGGGAAGTCGTGGCCTAATAGTTAGAGAGTCTGACTCCTAACCCTAAGGTTGTGGGTTCGAGTCTCAGGCCGGCCACGACTGAGGTGCCCTTGAGCAAGGCACCGACCCCCCCCAACTGCTCCCCGGGCGCCACAGCATAAATGGCTGCCCACTGCTCCGGGTGTGTGTTCACGGTGTGTGTGTGTGTGTGCACTTTGGATGGGTTAAACGCAGAGAACAAATTCTGAGTATACTTAGCCGTATGTCACTTTCACTTTCACTTTCACTTTCACGTCACTTTAAGTGAAATTATTTTTTTCACATATTCCAAAATTTGGAGGGTCAGAGCGCAGGGTCAGCCATGATAGAGCACCCCTGGAGCAGAAAGGGTTAAATGCAATGCCCCAAAGGACCCAACAGCGGCAGCTTTGTAGTACTGGGGCTCGAACCCTGATCTTCCAATCAACAGCACAAAGCCTTAACCGCATGAGTGACCACTGTCCCAGAAATAGCTTACAGATACTAACCAGGCCTGACTCTGCCTAGCTTCTGGGATCAGAAAGCTGACTGGCGATAATGAAATTTTGGTCACATTCAAGCTATTTTTATGATTTCAAAACAGCAAGCGCTTACAATTAAGCTGCATTTAGAGAAAAGTAAAAAAATATATATATATAAAATGTTTTAAATTCGGATATCAAAGTGATCTTGTCGGGAGTCGTAAATATGACTCAAGGGGTCATTAGCACAATAGCATGTGAAATGCTAAAAGCTATGTTGAGTATTTTCTCCCGTCTCTTTACATATTTTAATCAGTGCCCTGTCTCTGTTTTCCTTAATTGTTTTTCTGGATTAGCATTTCTTGCTAGCTGCAGTGATTTTTCCCGCGTCACTGAAAGCGTGGAGTCTTGTTAAAGCTTGATTAATTACCTAAACAGCTTTGTTTTGCACATAATAACAATTTTTGCTTGCATGGGCACATTGCCATAATAAACAAAAAAAAGCTAATTAATCATAATTAACAAATATGGCTTTTGGTTTCAGCCAGAATGTTCGACTCGTTACACCACTGCCTGTCTGATTAAACGTATCTGCTCTCTTTGTTAACAAATTGAGAGGACCGGATTATTCCAGAAGGAGATTATCCGTGTTTAACACTTGTAGTCAATAGTCAATAATTATAAATTACACGACTGACATCCACTCTGATGTGTCTCGTGGGTGGGTTTAGTGATGATTGACATTTGAGCTGATTAGTCGAGGAGGTCGTATTGTTTTTTCCACCCTTTGTCTGATCGTCAGTCTGCCCTCGGTGTACCATCCTATTCCTTCAGTGAAGCATGTCACTAGCAGAGCTGCTACTCACTTCATATTTGTTTGTTTATTTGTTACGACCATTCTATGCAAATCGCAGACAATTATATGTGAGAACCCTGGAAGATCCGCTGTTTGTCAAACCCTCAAAAACCCGTCTGGCACTGACGACCACACCACGTCACATGTTCCTCATTCCTGCCTCCAGGAGTGTTCAGCTGGTTTTGAAACAGTTGTTTTACATTTAGAAAGGTTAGCACGTTAACCCTGCATATGCAGTTTGATTTATTTATTTATTTATTTTTTATTATAATTTGCTTTCCTCCTTAATTCTAATTAGTGTCATTATCAGCATAAAAGAGAGTTCTTTGTTATTCGTTTAAACACAAGAACTCAACAGAGCTGATTCAGTATGGAGACACTTCTCACCTTTTACCTGTCAGCTGATAGGAACAAATGACTGGAACTTAAAATGAAGGAGATTATTTAGAGGTAGGGAAAGATAAGACTTAGCTCAACTGTAGATAGATAGATAGATAGATAGATAGATAGATAGATAGATAGATAGATAGATAGATAGAAGAAAGGACGGAAGGACGGATGGATGGATGGATGGATGGATGGAAGAAAGGTCGGACGGATAGATCAAAGGACGGACAGACAGACAGACAGACAGACAGACAGATAGATAGATAGATAGATAGATAGATAGATAGAAGAAAGGACGGATGGATGGATGGATGGATGGAAGAAAGGACGGACGGATAGATCGAAGGACAGACAGACAGACAGACAGACAGACAGACAGATAGATAGATAGATAGATAGAGAATGATCACTAAGTGAGGGAAAAGCTGCTGTTTTTGGGACCTGATGCTTCCTCACTGTACTTTGAAGGAAGGTTCTCTCTCTCTCTCTCTCTCTCTCTCTTTTGATCTGTGATCCGTCTCCTAGATCAGCAACAATGATTTGCTTTAACACTTTCATTTCCTTTAACGTACGGTTACGGTTACATTTGTATTTGTAATGCTGGATCCAGGACTCGTAAAGATTTGTGTGATGTATGTAAGAAAGTCTCTCCCAACTCTACAGTATATAAACACCAGCTGAAAGAAAGCCAAGGAACTAATCTTCCTGCAGATGTCTTTATCTCTGCGTTCAGTGTGTTCTCAGTGTCTGAGGCTGTTTCTCCTCTCTGTTCTCTTTACACATTGGTTCTTTCTCTGTGCTATAGAGCAACCCTTCTAGGCCTCACTGTAGGAGCTGCTGTAAAGTTCAGGAAGGCCACGCCGTCGGTTAGACGGCACAGCTAACGGTGTTCCTGGAAAGATGTGGAGCTTGTGACAGCATGAAGCTGATTAGACGCTAACCAAAGATTCATTAGCTTTATTTAATGGAATAGAGATGAATGGTTGGGAGGTTTGAATAAATTAACCTTCACTGGCTCCCTAGACATGTAGAAGATTAGCAGGGGGGGTGAAGTGGAATTTATCCCCCCCTCGTCGGTATAATGACTTGTGATTGTATAACGGCTTGTGCGAATTATTGTTAGATGTCACTTAACCCCAGACCTGGATAGAAAAAGCTGCTGCTTGCACGGCATGAGGCCTGGCTGCTTGTTTTGGAGCAAGAAAATTACCGGTTTCCAGAAGTGTTACTCTCATGGATAGAAAGCTGATTAGAGGAAATGTAAAAAGTCTTTCACTTGTTATTCCTGCAAAGTCATTTCACATTCACATAGCTTTACATTATCCACATGCACATGAACACATTTTAGTGCTTACACACTTGAAAAGCTGATCGTGAACTCCAGCTGAACTGAATTCTGGGTTATAATGTTTGACATAATTAACTGCTCATACTTTACCTAGGCTTAACTGTTAACATGCAGTGCATCGCTAATCCTACTTCAGAGCAGGGTTTCATAACACTGGGTAAATAAAACATGCTAACCTCGCTTCTAAATTGCCCTCATGTAATTATATTTGTAAGAGTGAAGCATTCCTTTACCTGGGGTTAAAAGCCCTTGTTACACACAATTGTGTTTCTGAGCATTTGCATGTTTACACTGCTGATGTTATTGTGCAATTAGTGATGATATTGTACCGATCACATGACTTTTCCGAGTACTCGCTATAACGTTTAATGCGCTCTTTATTTTGTTATATCAAAGCAGACTTTTTGTCACTCAGCTCAATCACAAGGTCTATTTTGTGTATTTATATTTCACTCTCACTTCTGCTCCTGTGTTAGGAAGCTGTGGGTTGCTGTATCTACTTTTATCTTTTAGGCATATTTACTCCAAACACACACACACACACACACACACACACACACACACACACAAAGGCTTTTGCTGACATAAAGATTAATGCGTCTAATCGATGCTTTGCTACACCTAAAACTAACCTCAACCTTCACCTCAGTAGCTCTTTCAGTTAGTTTTTTTTTTTTTTTTTAAAAAAAGCTTAATTTTTATATTAAAAAATAAAACACATTTAGGTTGATTTCGTAACCAGAGAAGTTTTTTTTTTATTTCACTGTGTAATATACGTACATCTAATAAACAGGAATTTAGCATCATTTTGTGTTCTAATCTTGTAACTTCTTCTGTATGTTTCTTTTTCATAAAGTAAAGGAAATGAGGTTAAAAAGAGAAGAAAATCAGCTGATGATAAACAGGCTGAGCGCTGATCTCACATTTCATCACCTGAGACTCATATTAACTCACATTACGCCTAATAATCTTGAGCGTATTTTCTGCTTTTCTCGTACAGGAAAATGAATGAATGAGTCTTTTGTTTTTTTGTTGTTAGCCTTGCTGTTAGAAAAATGCGATAATTACAGCATATTAGGAATCGACGCTGCATATCGCTCTAATTTTGGCAGTTATTGAAAACAGAAAGCCTTGACACGCAGACCAAACAGCTCAGCATGAGCTTCATGTGTATATATGACATCTATTGAAACTGAGCGATCATAATGAGACACTCATTTTAATTCTTTTATTTCCTCAAGCGAATGTTAGACTCCTGGGCTGTGGGGTCTCCGATGAGTTTCCCCTGGAACTCCACTGTGTGTGTAGAACTTTTTTTTTTTTTTTTCAGGAAACTGCAGCACACGATTCAGCTAAATGCTGAGCACAGCAGACTGCATGCATCGTTTTTTTTTGTTGTTGTTGTTGTTTTTTTTCCCACAGAAAATGTCACCCTACTCTAATGGGAATATATTAACTTTTACTTGGACCTCAGTGACGAGGTCATTGTTTTTCGGTAATTTCCATCCCGTTGACCTTCATTAGTGGCGTCTTTAGAAACTGTTATTTTTTTCGCGTAGTCACCGGCTGTAGTGATGAGCTTTAATGCCTTTTCCGTGAGACTTTTGCTACAGAGGTTTGTCCATCCCATTCCCGCAGTTCTCCAGCACAGGCTCCAGGAGCTGCTGTCTATTTCTAATAAAAACTCAGGGCAGCTTTTTCTTTCAATGTTCTCGAGTAGGCTTTTTCCTCCATTTTCTTGTTCGAGAGCTAAAGAACAATCCTTTATTGGTACATATACATTTATGGCATTTAGCAGGCGTCCTTATCCAGAGTGACTTACAATTTCAGTATTACAATTAGTATTTAATTTATACAACTGAGAAATTGAGGGTTAAGGGCCTTGCTCAGTTGCCCAGCAGTGGCAGCTTTGTGGACCTGGGACTCAAACTCATGACCTTCCGATCAGTAATCCAGCACCTTAACCACTAGGCTATCACATCCCCATTACTTAGTAACAGACGTAAGTACAGATTGATTGATTGATTGATTTATTCTGGAATTAGGAGTTAGTGAAGATCGGTAATGAAGATAGTTAGGGATCGTGCTGTACGGATCGAGGTTGGAAGTTCATTCCACTACAGAGAGCTAATCAGGTGGAAGGTTCTGGAAAGGGACCTCATGCCTCACTGAGCTTTCATTCCAGTTCTGATGGACGAATCATGAATATGCATGAATATTGCAAGTCGTTCTCACATCACATGTAAAATGTAAAATGAATATTATGTAGAACTGTAAGCTCAGGGTGTTAGTACATTAAGCAACCAGGGGTCAAGTCCCATTAGGCCCTGCTTTATTATCTGCACCGTATTTAGTTTCGTACCTGTCCGTTTGGGTTTCCTCATCTTTCTCTGGTTTTCTTCCAACATAACAATCGTAACAATTAAGAGTTTAAAAAAAAACTATAAATCACTCCTGTGTGTGAACGAGCGAGTGAACGTGTGCACTGTGGACTCACATCCTATCCCTGGTGTATTCCAGCGTTTTCCTGGACAGACTCATGATCCAGGAAGTGCTTACTGTAGATGAACTTACTGTATGTCAGACAGGCTTATGATCATCCAGACTTTCAGTGAAACGAACGCATAAAGTTCTTTGAAAGACCTTGGAAGTCCTCATCAGCAACGATATTCTAGATTACTTACACTTTTTTCCACCCACAACGTTGAGCGGCGTATGAGTCACTTCCCAGCACCGACAACCGAGGCCAAGGAGCCTCGAGGCCAACTGTGGAGCAATGTAACAGAAAACTACCCTAAAGGATGTGTACATTTTAAGCCATAAGCATGCACTTCTAATTTAGGGGATTTTTCGAATCAATAAATGATAAATGTTTCGTTGGGTGTTTGTGGGGTTCTGTTGTAACGTGTGTGTGTGTGTGTGTGTGTGTGTATATATATATATATAACAAGGATAATGATTTTCAGCTTCACTTTTAACTCACTCAGGTCAAATGAGAGAGCGAGAGAGAAAGAGACAGACAGACAGAGAGAGACAGACAAAGAGAAAGAGAGACATTGAGTGTGTGTGTGTGTGTGTGTGTGAGAGAGAGAGAGACTCAGATTGACAGACAGACAGACAGAGAGAGACAGACTGAGATCGACAGAGCAAGTCAGACAGAATGACTGAGCGAAGCAGAGAGAGAGAACCACACATAATAAAAACACATCATATTTTTACCACGCTGCCTTTAAACACGATGGCATTATGATGTATGATGATGAAATATGATTAATGGAGACACGCATATTATTCATGCATCCGTGATCACGAAGAGACAGCGCCACCGTTGTCTTTCTACGTTTCTTGCCTTTGGGCTTGCGTTAATGAGCCAAAGCAGTACATGCTAAACTATCCATAAACAAATAACCTAAACAGTGAAGTGCAAGACTACTAGCCAAGAGGAAAAGTTTGACATGACTGATAGGGCTAGTCTAAAAGTAGTACTACTCTCTTGATAGATTCCAGATTATTATGATGATTCCAGACAGCTGAAAGAAAACGTTCAAACGTTTAAAGACATGCGATCGCATTAGCAGTTCATCAGGTAATGTTTCTCTTTCTGTAAAAGAAAACACACAGGGCGGTTGAGACAGAGAAGAGCTGTGCGTGTTCGCCTGTCGGATTGCGGAAAGCGTAATTAAGTAAGGTTAATGAGCAGCCCGACGTCACTCCCAGTCTCTCAGACGTCTCGTCTCTATGGGGCTCTCTGTGCTCGTGTTCACAGACACACCTCTGTGCTGCATGTTTGCGTGGGTTTTTTTTATTCATCCCGAGTGTTTGTCTTCACGTGTTTAACGAAGCGTGTTTGCTCTTTCATGTGTGCACTGAAGGCAGGTGGAGTAAAATCTACACTGCTCACCATTGATGAACTCCAGCTTCGAGGCCAGCATCACGCCTAGCGCTCTATAAAGAGCCTGCTGTGCCAGACATGGCCCGTTAAAGCCCAATCAGCAGTCCTGTTTACACTCCCCAAGCCAACTTCACAACTCATAATTGATCCATTCAAAACCTCAACTTCACTTCCAGTCTGTTCATGCCTTGAGAGACTTTTTGGGCCTCGAGTGGTTTCACATCTCAAAACCTGTTCTGTGGAACATTATACGTCCTCCTCTGTGCAATTTATTTGTTAGGTCTATTATAAGACAGATAATTAAGCACATGATTATAAATTAGACTCTAGAAATACTCGAATGCCAAAGTGATAATAGAGCAGTAAGAGTTCCATACACAGCTCAGATTTTTTCCCCTAAGCGAGATCATTAAGGCACCTCGTTCATTTATCTGGACGGGGCTTCGGACATTCCACGCGTTCGTTTACTAAATGTGCCAGCGAGCGTGCCAGACTAAGAATAGCGATACGTCTCGCTTCGTATGTGTCCGTTATCCCGAATCGACACTCCAGCCGCTCTCGCTGAGTGTCGCCTTGTGAACCGCATGACTGTTGTTTCATCACCATACTCACAAGAATTAGTGGACCAGAGTTCAGCTAATTCCAGCACTCAGTGCTCACGCTCAGGCTTAGTGAAGTGGCAGCACCAGGTTGTCATCTGACCTTGAAGTGTTACAGCAGATACCACACACAGGCCCTTCAGCGTGATTATTTATTCCCCGGCATCTGGTGGCTGGTGTCGCACACTGCAGAGAGGTACTAGTGCTTTCAGGACCTGTTACATTAGTGCTTTCTTAGCTGGACTGAACACTGTGACCCCTATTTCAACACAATGTCACCTCATACATGCTTGTCTTCTGCCCTCATGTGTCCCCTGTCCCACCATTCAGATTCAGGTTATATTTAATTTAATTCTGTTCAGTTTTATCGTAAAGTTCTTTCAACAACAGATAATGTTAATAAGCAGCCTTACAGAAATACGGACGTATACTGTATATTTAGGAGATGCATTTTACATTTATCCCTAATGAGCAAGCCAGAGGTTGACAGTGGGAAGGAAAAACTGCCAGAGACGACACGAGGAAGAAACTTTCAGAGGATCCAGAGCCTAAAGGGAAGCCATACTCATCTGGGAGACACCAGAGTGCGTGATTATAAATCATTTTCTTTCTTTGAATGTGTACTGTATGATCAGTAAGTGAAATTGGGTAATCAGAAGATTCTAGAAGATTCTCTCGTTGAAGTTCTTGACTGTTCACCGACGGAGACTTGAGTGCAAAATTGTTCATATCAATTCCAGCCTCCAAGTCATCTTCTCGGCACTATGGAATGAAATTCATGTCTGTTTTGTTGTGCTCATATTTAGCATTGAACGTCTTTGTCATGTCACAGTCTGCAGTGGAGTGATAATGGCTCATATAGTAGACTCTTGTTTAAACGGAATTTTTACTAGGGCAATATATTCATAAAAAAAGTTTGTTTTTTTTCTCCCAACGTTCCCATTGCTACTCTCTGAGATGCCCTAAGTTCTTGGATGGAATTCCAGCAAATTGGTAAAAAGGGTTAAGTAAAATATCTTCCTTTTTTTGTGCCTCCCATGAAGGTATATTTTGGTGTCACTGCTACATCTGTTAATTGAGTTTTATACTGAAGGTTTACACACGTAACAACAGCACCGTCAGCGGATCTGTTCCCCCCACGTCCTGTCTTTTAGAGCCCAGGTGAGAATGTGCAGAAAAGAAGATCGAGTCGGTTAATGTTCCGTGGCGCACACTGGCGCACTCACTGTCCCCCCTTAGGTGCATAAATTGGGCATAATCTTTGCGTTAAGTTGTTGTTCAGGGCTCGGGAAAGATTAATGGCTCTCCCCTAAGCCCCCACACACCACCATTGTGATGCTCTGATACTCTCAGGTCCTGCTGAATGTGAGGCTTTGATTGAAACAGTGTCCACGTCGAATAAATCACGGCACCATTGACATCGGCCCAGCTGGCGTTAATACAGCCTGCGGTGATCCTGGGAAAGGGGTCTGTGGCCAAATATTCCGCAACATTAAAAGCAGCGTAATGGAGAGGAGGTGAAATATAATACAGGTGCGAGGGAGTCTGTTCTAGGACGCATCTCTGCCGAGCTTGTTGTAAAGCGTCTGGCGGAGAAACGGAGAAGCCTGCTGGCTACACGGCTAACAGATCTCGGCTTTTGTGAAAGGAGGAAAAGCCGGATTCGATTTCCAAACAGCTGGATGGCAGGTGTGCGTTTGAGGATTAGGATCCGTCCGATTTTGATCTACACATCAGTTTAAGGGAAGGCTGCTCTGCGGATCGTTTTACAAGGATGGTCTCGTATTAATGATAGCACTCTTTGAACAGAAGTCATTGAACAGAGTGGTACCATTCACAGCAATCTCGTGTATCTCCAGGCTGTTCATGTGGTCCATCAGCAGCAGCAACAGCGTGAGCAGCCTCCAAGTGATGAGATTCTAACCAATTACAAAAATTCAGAATAAAGCTTAAAGTTAAAATTATATTTATTCCTCGTGAGCAAGCCAGAGGCAGGGTAACATGGAGAAACTCGCTAAGACAATATAAGGAAGAAACATTGAGAGGAACTCATCTTCATCTGGGTGACACCAGAGGGCCTTTTTACACCTGGTCACTTCATGTGTTTTCTCTGATCCGATTGCTATCTGATTTGTTAAAACTGTTCCATTTACATTAAGCCACATAAACGCGTCTTGGCGAATCGGATATCAATCCGATCTTTCTACTCCCGCCCAATATGCAAATATATTTTACCTCATTTCCGGGGTAATTGACATGTAACACGCTTTGGTGTATGCGGTTGCTACAAAAAACAGCATTTACTGTTTGCTGCATTTTCGCTGGCGGCAGCATTGCATTTTAAGACCAAACGAGACACCTGGGTGAAAGATCGGCGCCAGCACTGATGGGAAAACATATCTATTTCTGGCGCGATGCACGACTCGCGAGTCAGCTGCGAGTGATGTACTTCCGTTTGGGAGGAGTATAGCGCTGACGTATGTGGCTTGAACAACCACATTCATTTACACCTGTCCAGTTTCATCTGAAATGCATCCCAGACCACCTCCTGAAGTGGTTTGAACGATAGGATTTACATCCGTCTCGAAAACGTTTCAGAGGGCATTTAGACCTGGTCTTTTTATGATCGGATAGCTATCGGATCACAGAAAACGTATGAAGTGACCAGGTGTAAAAACCCCCAGAGAGTGTGATCACAAGTGTGAGTGTGTTCTTTCTACAGATATATATATAGTCATATGGAGTTGTGTAACAAAGCAGCAACCAGAGGTATGTTGTCAGTATCACATTTCTGTGATAATATGAATGAATATGCATTCATTCGGTTAGCAGTCTAGCATTTTCTTACTTTAGTGTTCTCACTTTCTTTCTGTTTTCTGTAGTCCTGATCAGACATTTCACGTCTGACATTTCACGTTTCACTTTTGTGTGTAGGTTTAATAGTCATAATGTTCGATGAAGTGAGAAATACAGTATGCTGTACTTCAGCTGCAAATAGCTAGCATATCTACAACATGAGTGGTCACACAGCCGAAGGGCTTTCAGCTCTACTCGCATCTCCTGGAATATTATGCTGTATGATTTAGAGTCCAAAGGGAGGAAGATTTTGGAGAGTCTCAGCCTGGAAACAAAAGAAAATCCAGTATGAGAAAAAAAAATGAACGTTTATATGCGGAAAATGCACGCGTTCATACAGAGTGACAGCCTTAACATGAATCTCCTAAGGGTCTGGGAAAGCATAACATGTTGTGTGCGAATGCCTCAGTTCTGAGCTGAACACCTCCAGGCTTGCCCCGAGGCTTCATGCGAAGCAGCGCTCGTCTTTTATAAACTTCCTCCAGCGACCTCCCGACACTGATCTACTACTGTACACAATGCCTCACAAATTTTTATTGTTCTCTGATCAGATCATCTCCTCGTTCATTATCTTTCACCGCACCGATGTGTGTCCCTTCAGCTTAAGAAACGGCGTGTCACACGTTTTTTCCTCCATAACACAACCTAGCACATTTGGGATGATGAGAAAGCATGGCTCCTCCGTGATAAAGCCCAAAGTGGCTCAGATCCGAGCGAGCTCCACAGCCTGGTATTCTCTCTGCAACAATCAATCATTCGTTCCTGTAAATATCACACCGATTTTCAGCTAAAAAAGCTGTCATCAGGAGGTCAAAGAAGAAGCTTTGTTGGAGAAAGGATGAAGACATGTCAAGGAAAATGAAGAGAAGATGTTACAGCAGTGCAAGTAGCGTTAATAGGCTTCGATTGAGGGGACCACAACTGGAACTCACTCCAGGATCTGGACTTTGGGCCTGCTTTGTTCTTCTGTACATAGCATTAACATCTAACTGAGGAACTGAGGTGCACAAGCTGGAGAGAAATCAACCTCTAGATCACATCTGTTTTGAATTTGAATCTAAGTTTATATTGCCGATCAGATCCGGGTCCTGGCGGCGGCACTGCCTTCCACCCTTATTTCTATTCTATTTTATTATAAAGGTCTTTCATGGGCGATAAAGCTTTTGCTCTGTGTCATTACCCAGACCACACTACATATTATTTCCCCATTTTCTCTCTTCTCACTGCATATCCTTCGCTTTCAGTCATTGTCATGCATTCACACCTCCTGCACCTCCTTTTCCTTTGGCTTCAGATCCACTCATCTGTAGCCATAGTGATGTTATCTTTTTTTTTCCTCTGTCTGATGCACGAGTGGTATTTTTCCCCCTTCATCTTTTTTTTTTTTCCTCATAAGAGGAGAAGTGGTTCAGACCAGCTGCTGAGTGCTGCCTAAATAACTCCCGGCCATGCTCTAATGGAGGAGACGGAAAGCCTTTCCGGAGAAGCCTGGGTGAACGAGCTTAGAGACCACAGCCTCAGCTTAATAAGAGGTTCATATTCAGGTTCAGTGCAAAAGAAAGTATGGAAGTTGTCTAGAAAAGCCTTAGAACATGAGAAACTTTTATAGACTGCTTTAGTATTCCTCCATACACTCTGTCTCAATCTGCATGGGAATTTCTCATTCCCAGACATTCGTCTATGTTTAACCTAAAGGCATACGGTGGGTTTGTGGAATCCAGCAAAAAAAAATCCGACAGACCCAAAGACAAATCGTCACAAGTAAAGAAACCAGACGGAGATTAGCAGGGAGGAAACCGCAAAGGAACGTCTTGAGGGTGGGAGCGTTTTCATTTTATATTCATCAGAAGAATCCAGAGTCATTGGAAGAAACTCGAGTTCAGGTTTCTATCATTTTGTTACACAATTAGAGTGAACATAATGACAACAACGATACAAAGCTACAAAAAGAGTTTATGTAAAGTTTGGCAGTTGTAGTCAAACCCTGCAGCATTTGGAAATTGTTATTATTCTAAACGAAAGCAGATCCATTTCTGTTCTCCGCAACAAGTGCTTGTCGATAAGCATCAGAAATTTGAAGACGTTATCTTCGATCACTAAAGTTCTGTCTAAGATTATCCCAGAAGTAAAAACATCTCATGCTAGACTTGCGGTGATAAAATAATTTATTTGTTTATATTGATTGAAAATGTGGGGGCACGGTGGCTTAGTGGTTAGCACGTTCGCCTCACACCTCCAGGGTCGGGGTTCGATTCCCGCCTCCGCCTTGTGTGTGTGGAGTTTGCATGTTCTCCCCGTGCCTCGGGGGTTTCCTCCGGGTACTCCGGTTTCCTGCCCCGGTCCAAAGACATGCATGGTAGGTTGATTGGCATCTCTGGAAAATTGTCCGTAGTGTGTGATTGCGTGAGTGAATGAGAGTGTGTGTGTGTGCCCTGCGATGGGTTGGCACTCCGTCCAGGGTGTATCCTGCCTTGATGCCCGATGACGCCTGAGATAGGCACAGGCTCCCCGTGACCCGAGGTAGTTCGGATAAGCGGTAGAAAATGAATGAATGAATGAATGATTGAAAATGTTTGATAAGTCACTTTCCATTCTGCTGGCTAAGTGGAACTAGGGATGTACCGATACCACTTTTTCTCTTCCGATCCGATTCCGATACCAGCGTTTGTTCTTTTCTACCTTTAAAACTAAAGAATGTATACAACTCGTTTAGTTATTAAGATTTATTTGTTTCTGGCAAAGAAATACAAAAATGCACGTTACTGGATGAAAAAAAACCTTTTTCAAGAAACCTTAAAAAAAGTATTAATGCAGTAACAAACAGTACTTTTAACAGTTAGTGGTATAACAATCGAAACCATATATACTGCAATTATTAAATTAAATTATTTTAAGAAAGAAAAGGTAATATTTTAAAGTGAATCTTATATTAGAACTCTTGAAACACAATGCAAAATGTATTAAACAGTAAACCTTGCACCCAAATGAGGGACATGTTTAACGCGCTGAGGTAAATGGAAAGGGCGCCTGCTAAACTTGCCTTCGCTGTCTGTCGCAGGCGGTTGTGTAACATATTTCCTATAAAATTGATTATATTTATTTACATTAATGTAATTTAATATATAAGTGTATTTTTCTTATAAGTTTAAGCAATAGTCTATGATATTTGCTGTTCATTAATCAACCACCACGGGCATGGGCGTCAGAAGTAAATAAAAAGTGGGCGTGTCCTGTCCCACCCACATATAATGGTTCCGACGCCCATGGATTTCAGGAAGCAGGAGCCTGGTCAATGCTGTAGGTAAAACGCGGAATGGAGTTTAATTTATTAGGGAATTTCCTCAAGCAGAATGGATTCGACTGGTGGCGCTCTGAAAAGTAATAAAAAAGACATATGCGCTGAATAGAGACGGTAAAAGTGGGTGGGTCCAATATTATTGGTCTTAAAAAATGGGTGGGCCCATGACCACGGGTATCGGATTTGGATCGGTCACGCACCACCGATACCCGATCCACTCAGAATGCTTGGATCGGCGTCGATACCGATCCAAAATATCGGATCGGTACATCCCTAAATGGAACAAGAGGTGGTTAAAGGGTTACAAGAAGAAACTTACGCTTGCAATTTTGTAAATTCAAGTCAATTCAAATTTGTAAAAGAAGTTTTTTGTCAAAAAAAAATTCCAAAACTCCAGAAATTGCAACGCTTAAAAAACAAGCATTTTTGACCACAAATAATCACAAAAAATTCTGCCAAGTCTTCAGGGGGCTGAATAGTGACAAACCGTCTGATAACACAATTGATAAAATAATAATGTTGTATAGTCAACCATGTGAAATATGCCATTGCATTTTGTATAAATATCAAATTAGCACACAACCAGTGTTTTCAGACTCACTCTTCTGTTGGTGCCACTTTCTGAAGAGGAACCTCACCGATACCCCGCCAGCAGAATAAAACCCCAGGCTGAGGGTCCAGTTGTTTCTGATATGCCGCATTAGAAAAACTTACAATGATAGATTTTAAAAGCTGCATTCTCAAACGCTTTCAGAGTTGAAATAGAAGAATGTGAGCTTATCCAGTTCCAAATAAAAAGCGGCATCTCAAGATGAATGCCTGGAGTATTTCTTTGCCGAGAGAACGATGACCTCATTTTTGTATTATCGCAGATAACGTAGAAGAAGGATGGAGTCTTTAGACATAGGAGTCCAGGGAGAAGCCGGAGTCCAAGGTGACCTCGGATTATTCACAGCGGGAGATAGAGTTCGAGCGTAGAGTCAGGATTTAGCAGGATTCAGACATAAAGATGAGCAATTGGTCAGACAGGCCTTATACACTTTGTGTATTTAAAAATGTACACTTTTCACACTTAACACAACCCTTGTATCTTCTAATCTGTGAGACACCAATTAATACACTACATCAAGATTAGTTCTTCTGTCGTTCTCTGTGTGATTTTTATTTATTTATTGGCATTTCATCATCTCCATGAACAGCACATAGATTGCTTGCACATGACGAATTTCTGAACTCCAGCCAGCATACTAAGTGTAATAATCCAAAATGAGTAAGTCATGTGCAGGGAATTAATATGGGAGATGTTTGGGAAGGGTGTAGCAAAAAGAATAAATCATGACATGACCCAGTACTAAACTGCAAGCTAAAGCTACTCCTTTACTGTTATTCATTCACCAGATATATTTTCTCACTAGAGAAAATAAAGCGGAAAAAAAGGGAGGAGGTGGGGGAAGCACGAGCGCAGCAGCGGATCGTCTAGAAATCTGACCTTGAGCGTAAACTTGCCTTTAAGCAAGCGGTTAACTGTAAATAAGACTTTAGTTTGGTTTTGCTTCAAAAATAAAAGTTAAACCGTTAAAGTCAAATAAATAAATAAATAAATACAGCTTAAGTAGCCACATAACCTTTATCTTTAACTAAACCAACCTCTTAACATCTTCATGTCTCTACTTAATATTCACTTTACCATTAAGATTTTCATCTCTCACTACCTCACATTGACATACTGAAACCTGTTTGCACATTTGCCTCTTGTACATCCCTGTTTATCTTATATTTATAACTACAATTTACTTTCATGCACATTATTTTCCATTCTACAGTATTATATATATATTCATTCATTCACTCATTTTGTACCGCTTATCCGAACTACCTCGGGTCACGGGGGATCTCAGGCGTCATCGGGCATCAAGGCAGGATACACCCTGGACGGAGTGCCAACCCATCGCAGGGCACACACACACTCTCATTCACTCACACAATCACACACTACGGACAATTTTCCAGAGATGCCAATCAACCTATCATGCATGTCTTTGGACCGGGGGAGGAAACCGGAGTACCCGGAGGAAACCCCCGAGGCACGGGGAGAACATGCAAACTCCACACACACAAGGTGGAGGCGGGAATCGAACCCCCAACCCTGGAGGTGTGAGGCGAACGTGCTAACCACTAAGCCACCGTGCACCCCATATATATATACAGGGAGTGCAGAATTATTAGGCAAATGAGTATTTTGACCACATCATCCTCTTTATGCATGTTGTCTTACTCCAAGCTGTATAGGCTCGAAAGCCTACAACCAATTAAGCATATTAGGTGATGTGCATCTCTGTAATGAGAAGGGGTGTGGTCTAATGACATCTACACCCTATATCAGGTGTGCATAATTATTAGGCAACTTCCTTTCCTTTGGCAAAATGGGTCAAAAGAAGGACTTGACAGGCTCCGAAAAGTCAAAAATAGTGAGATATCTTGCAGAGGGATGCAGCACTCTTAAAATTGCCAAGCTTCTGAAGCGTGATCATCGAACAATCAAGCGTTTCATTCAAAATAGTCAACAGGGTCGCAAGAAGCGTGTGGAAAAACCAAGGCGCAAAATAACTGCCCATGAACTGAGAAAAGTCAAGCGTGCAGCTGCCAAGATGCCACTTGCCACCAGTTTTGCCATATTTCAGAGCTGCAACATCACTGGAGTGCCCAAAAGCACAAGGTGTGCAATACTCAGAGACATGGCCAAGGTAAGAAAGGCTGAAAAACGACCACCACTGAACAAGACACACAAGCTGAAACGTCAAGACTGGGCCAAGAAATATCTGAAGACTGATTTTTCTAAGGTTTTATGGACTGATGAAATGAGAGTGAGTCTTGATGGGCCAGATGGATGGGCTCGTGGCTGGATCGGTAAAGGGCAGAGAGCTCCAGTCCGACTGAGACGCCAGCAAGGTGGAGGTGGAGTACTGGTTTGGGCTGGTATCATCAAAGATGAGCTTGTGGGGCCTTTTCGGGTTGAGGATGGGGTCAAGCTCAACTCCCAGTCCTACTGCCAGTTTCTGGAAGACACCTTCTTCAAGCAGTGGTACAGGAAGAAGTCTGCATCCTTCAAGAAAAACATGATTTTCATGCAGGACAATGCTCCATCACACGCGTCCAAGTACTCCACAGCGTGGCTGGCAAGAAAGGGTCTAAAAGAAGAAAAACTAATGACATGGCCTCCTTGTTCACCTGATCTGAACCCCATAGAGAACCTGTGGTCCATCATCAAATGTGAGATTTACAAGGAGGGAAAACAGTACACCTCTCTGAAGAGTGTCTGGGAGGCTGTGGTTGCTGCTGCACGCAATGTTGACGGTGAACAGATCAAAACACTGACAGAATCCATGGATGGCAGGCTTTTGAGTGTCCTTGCAAAGAAAGGTGGCTATATTGGTCACTGATTTGTTTTTGTTTTGTTTTTGAATGTCAGAAATGTATATTAGTGAATGTTGAGATGTAATATTGGTTTCACTGGTGAAAATAAATAATTGAAATGGGTATATATTTGTTTTTTGTTAAGTTGCCTAATAATTATGCACAGTAATAGTCACCTGCACACACAGATATCCTCCTAAAATAGCTAAAACTACAAACAAACTAAAAACTACTTCCAAAAATATTCAGCTTTGCTATTAATGAGTTTTTTGGGTTCATTGAGAACATGGTTGTTGTTCAATAATAAAATTAATCCTCAAAAATACAACTTCCCTAATAATTCTGCACTCCCTGTGTATATATGTATATATATATATATATATATATATATATATATATATATATATATATATATTTTTTTTTTTTTTTTTATATATTTATATATTTATATATATATATTTTATTCTTATATTTTCATTGTTTACTTTTATCTCATTCTTTCATTTTTGTGTTTTTTCTAATAAGTGCAATGTCCATGGAGCGGACCTGACTCACTGATGGTTATATATGATTATATATAATTGTGTATGTGACAAATAAAAATCTTGAATCTTGAATCTGATCCAGAAGCGCTAAACATGAATTAAACCTCCTTCGTTCTTGCGTCCACCTCGTCTTCCTCAACGTCTTCCTCCTCGTCTTCCCAAGCGGAGCCTGGAGTCAACTCGTTTGCATAATTAAAAAGTCTGGTGTAAATTCGACACTTCTCCAGCAGACCAGCCAGCATGTTTACACGATTAATTGAAGCATCATTCAGACCTGAGAGGTGATTTGAGAAGACCTGCCAAACCTGCCAGATGGAGAGCAGCATTGTATATGAGCCGGGAGAAAAAGCCATGGGCGGAGAGACGGTCAGAGGAAGTAACAAACTGGAGTAGAGTCAATTGCGGAATGCAGAACTCTGGTGTTGCACGTCAATAGACGTTAGCCGACCTCAAACGAATTGTGTTCAATCATGCGACAAGCGCTAGCGGGGAAAGTTCATTCAAGCATTTTATTAAACGTAGCTGTACATGTAAACGATGTACACCCGAGTCCCACGTGAGTGGAACTTGCTCGGCTTTGGAAGTAGCTAACAGGGAGAAAGGGAGTGAGAGAGAATAAGTGTGTTGGGTTAGATTTCCCTGTCGAGTTTGAGGAAGAGCCATGTGTAGCAGCGACTGTGTTTCCCTTTCAGGCTGTTTGTCTTGTTTTCTTTATAAGCACACGGTAGTCGTGGCCTGTCCTTTTAGATCACGCCCGGAAGCTTGACGAAAAACAAACGGTGTGTTTCTTTAGAGCACATTATTAGGCTGTGATAGAAACATTACGAGGAAAGCAAGAGGAAAAGAAGAGAAAAGAAGCGGCTGTGTTATGTATTCAAGATGAGAGATTCATCATGTCGTTGATGATCCTGAAGTGCAGCGCTCCGCCCGGAGATTGCTCGGAGATGGTTAAAATTCCCCTGTAAACATTTTATTGAATCGCTCGACACGGATAAGGAAAAGAGAGAGAAACGTTCGCCAAAACGCCGTCTTCAGACATGAATAAATGCATGAGTCTCATCTGGTGTCAGAGGCAGCCGGCGGCCTGCAGTTCCCTTGGAAGAATAGTAAGAGATTTTGTTCACAGGAACTGCCCTTCATCAGCTGCCTTCCCCACCCACTCTCCTATACGTGCTCTCTCTCTCCTTTTCAATCTCACTCTCTCTCTCTCTCTAAAGTACAAGATAGAATGAAAATCAACAACAATTATTATTATTATTATTATTATTATTATTATTATTATTATTATTACAATGTACATGTGGCAAATGGTTGTATTGTTCCTCATTTTCTCCCTCTCGCTCTCTCTCTCTGTCTCTCTCTCTATGTCTCTATCTCTCTCCCTCCCTCTCTATGTCTCTCTCTGTTTCTCTCTCTGTCTCCCTCTCTCTCACTCTCTCTCTCTCTCTCTCCCTCCCTCTCTATGTCTCTCTCTGTTTCTCTCTCTGTCTCCCTCTCTCTCTCTCTCTCTCTCTCTCTCTCTCTCTCTCTCTCTCTCTCTCTTTCTCTCTATCTCTGTGTTTTCCCTTTCTCCTGCTCATTTTTCCTCTCCTTCTCTCATTTCTCTGCCTGCCTTCCTCTGCTCCTCCTCCCCTCCCCTTTCCTCCTGTGACACTCTCTCTCTGTCTAAAGATAAGACCGGTGTGTGTGTGTTCTGCGTGTGTGATCTGCATCCGTCTCAGTCCTCAGCGCCTATCAGCAGTTCGAGGAGTAATACTCATTTAAATCTCATCAGTGGCTCTATTGAAGCATCACAATCTGAGGAAAGAGTGCAGGATCTCAGCCAAAAGAGAAAAGAAAGGATTTTGTTTTTTTTTCTGAGAAAATTATAAAGTTTTTTACAGGGTAGATGTAGTTTTGTCAGTAGGAGCTAATAGGTAATGCTTTGCCGAGATGATTTTTCACAAATAATTCAGTAATTGTTTTCGTAATAAAATGAAATAATCAAATACACTAAAGTTGAGAATAATGTATGCTTACTGTTAAAAAAAAAAAATGTAATACTTTATTGGAAAAAAACTAATACGCTTTTAAAAAAGACTTAAAATACGTACTAACATTGCGGAGTAAAAAATAAGGCATAATGATATTGAACGCTACTGTTAAATAAAACAGTATACGGAACGCTGCAAACAATTCAAAACGATTTCTTCACACAAATTTCATACATTTCGATCTGAGAGATCACAGGATTCTTTTTTTCACAGTAATTCAGTTCACATTAAGGAATATAAGCAGATCAGCAATGATCAGGACTTTCTGGATGCGTAACCATGGCAACATGCAAACTCCAAGCGAGTGATGTGCAAATTTGGGGAAAATATTGACACATACTTACTTCGCATTTGGTCTGAGATCATTATCACTTCTATCAACTTTCTATTAGTGCCCTCTGATGAGTGGTTAAGAAGGCGATAACATTTTTTATGATGCGATGTGAATGTATCATACTCATCACACTCATCACACACATCACACACACCGCTTTAATGGCTTTTAGTCTGTCACCTTGATTTAACTAAGCAAACAGATACAAGCTTTCCATTGGATAATTACCACAGCGATTAATATGTTTCGGCTGGCATCGAGTTATTTACCCCTAACTGCTGCAGCTAGTAGCTTCTCGTTTATTAAGCGACTGTGTCGGGAAAACATATCCTGTGATCATGGAAAAGACGTTTCAGAAAAACAAACAACTGATGTTTCATCAAGCATAGAATAATAAGGAAACTGCTGAAACTACGTTTTATTAAAACCAGGAAGAATAGTGATGAGGGGCACGGTAGCTTAGTGGTTAGCACGTTCGCCTCACACCTCCAGGGTTGGGGGTTCGATTCCCGCCTCCACCTTGTGTGTGTGGAGTTTGCATGTTCTCCCCGTGCCTCGGGGGTTTCCTCCGGGTACTCCGGTTTCCTCCCCCGGTCCAAAGATATGCATGGTAGGTTGATTGGCATCTCTGGAAAATTGTCCGTAGTGTGTGATTGTGTGAGTGAATGAGAGTGTGTGTGTGCCCTGCGATGGTATCCTGCCTTGATGCCCGATGACGCCTGAGATAGGCACAGGCTCCCCGTGACTCGAGGTAGTTTGGATAAGCGGTAGAAAATGAGTGAGTGAGTGAGAATAGTGATGAACTATCAACTGAAGGATGAAACATGGTCGGAAAAATGATCGTGATCGGAGATCGCTTAAATGTTTGCTCAAATCAAATGGTAAAATATCCAATTTTGCTATGGAGCATCATAAAGAAGTACAGGAGGTTAGCATATCTGGTCAGATGTCAAGACAGGGTGACTGAGAGACATTACATAGAGACGGATGAGCTACAGTCAGTAATTGTAGACCTATTTATATGTATAATGCAAGGGCAAAGTGCTCCTATACGAGAGGTGGACCTGATAAACTAGCATCTCAGGGTACATTCATAGCACGCTAATGGCCTGAATCCCGACTAAGGATCAAGCAGGTGTATCGAATCTCGTTTTCCATGCGAGGGCTCGGTTTAATGGACGGGAAAAAGCATGAGTCTCACGAGCGTGTGCTGAGATCTTAATCAGAGATTTTACTCTATGACTCATCACAGACTAGCAGCCTTCGCCTCTCATTAGCAGCCCATTACGTGCCAAGGACTTTTCACTACTTTACAAAGCTCTCTAGAGAACCATAGAGAGAAAGCAATTCCGCATCAAGGCCTGTTTAACTTGTCATCAGTGTCTGTTCCTTCGTTTTTTTTTTGGGGGGGGATAAATTCATATCCATCATCGTCTCTCTTCTCGTCTGGTCTTCCTTTCGCTTACTTGTACAATACAGTTCTTTATGGCAAATATTTTGCTTTTTTTTCTTTCCCTTTCTTTAGGAGAGTTTGTGTATCATCGTATTGTCAGCTTCCAGGCCTCAGAGGTCAGGTGGCAGACAGAAAGGCACATAATTAAAGCATCACTTCTTGAACTTTGTGTCAGCCCTTTTCTCTCTGAAGTCAAGAGGAAGCTACAGGACACAAGGTGACATTTCAGAACTCCGCCCTTCCTGTTTTTTATTTTTGTTTTTAAAAAAAAACAAAGCCGGGCTTAAAAAAAAAAAGAAAAGGCAAAGGGATTGGTGATGAATATTGCATGAGAACAGGGCTGTGATTCCAATTTGCTTTCTGAATGGAACCTTACATTTACTGTAGGAGATAACACGACACCTGTATGTACTGAACAATCACTTTAATTATTGCCTTATTGTGCCTCGGTTTAGTGGCGTTATCCTTGTTCTTATTGAATCCATAATTCGTTCAATAATTTGGCCTTTGTTGTCTTATCTCTTTTTTTTTTTCCACAGAGGAGAATCAGGAGTGTAGGTTCTGGATATTGATCGCATCTGTAGTCTGTAGTACGCGTCTGTAGTACGCATGAATTTCAAGTCTGCTTAAATAATGGGGTCGGATTAGAAGCCAGAGGGGTTAATAACCACTGGGGACCTTTGTGTTGATAATCCCGCTTTTTTCCTTTCAAATGAGAAAGAACGCTGTGGTATAAGTTCGGATTTCACAACGTATCATCTCTGTCTTTGACATCTCCCGAGTTTGTGGTCTAAGATGGTTTGATGTGGTGTCCTCTATCCAGGGTTCATTCCTGGGTGTGGTCAAATGTTGATTAAATTCAGTGCACTTTTGACAGTTTGTGTGCCTTTATTTTTTGTGTCTCTTTCACAGGACTAAACCCGCTACCCTTTGACCCCTCAACCAACAACGAGCCTCTGCAATTTAATAACTCCAATGGGCCTCTGGCGTCCGAGTGTCCTCTGGAGAGCAGTCCTGAAAACGGCAGCAAGAAACGGAAGAGACCAAATCTTCCTCCAGGTAGGTGTGGGCTGGAATTTTACAAACTTTTCATGTGTTTAAATGTGGCATCTGACACATATGGATTCATGCCTATGACGAAAATTAGAATTATGAAGAAAAGTCTAGAGCTTTCCTTTCATGAGCATTGTCCTTTGTTATTATACTTAAAACAGCGCTATTTGCAGTTTCTGGGAGTTTAAAAGAAGGTGTTTTCTTGCCGTCTGCACAGGATTGATGTCTCAGCAGTAAAGTAAACAGCAGGACTATTGTAGAATCTGACCTCTTTGAGCATCCTGTGAGGTTTGCACAGACCCAAAAAAAAAAGACAGTCATCCCTCAGGCTGAGATCTGACTGACCCGCTACCTTCTGTATTTTCCTGTGAACGAGTGAGATGGCATGCTCGCTGTGTTGTTAATTATATGAAATGAATTGTCCACTTTAGTTAACGAGATGATGAGACGACAATATCTTCTCAGGTCGTTATTGTGTTGAGATTTGCGCCGGTCTCAGTCAGAGATCACAACACCTCGTGAGACATCAGGATGTTTCTCACAGAATCGCAGGCAAATGCAATCGTCACTCTTTTTGCTAGTTCCTGACTCTTGGTGGTCCTGTTTGCCTCTGGAGCAGCGAAGCCACTCAGAGCCTGAAGTGACTGTGATTAGTGTTTAAACGAATGCAAACGACGTGCTTCTCATCCATGCTCTGTTCTTTATACACCCTCACAGCTGACACAAATGAAAGTGAAATGGGCCATTGTGGCACGGTCGCAGTCAGGAGCCGGATGTGCAGATCAAAGGCAGCCAGTGTGATCAAAGCTTCTCGGGCACTAATCTAATCTGCCCATTTCACACCACTCCTTTTCCTTACTGCATGGACTCCATGCGCTAAAGGAAAGATTCCCGATCATTACGAACACACAAACCTGAAGCTCTACAGTCTCCACTGACCTCCCAAAACTGCAAAAAGCTGTGAAATTCTACATTTGGTCAGATATCAGATAAGACTTATCAGATACGGTGTTCTGCTCCATGCAATTAGCATCCATCTGAAAATGATAAGCCCCTGATTACATTCATTTGAATAATGAGAATTGTTTAGAGAATCTCACAGCACCCTGCTGCCTTGCTCCATTACCGTTCTGAATGATTCCAGCATGCAGATCTGCTTCGAAACCAGAATTAGCAGAAAGCCCTCCTTTGTAGCAACATCGCCTATTAGCCGCCCCGTCTGTCATTAAGCCCTGCGCTTATCCACCATGACTCTGGGTGATCGATTTGCTCCCCGTTAGAGGGAAGAATATATATTTTAAAAAGTGAAAACACAACAACTCACAGTGTGTCCAGACACTCTAATGTCCTCTGGCAAAGCCAAGCCTGGGAGGTTCTTGTTGTCTCAGAGGAGAGGAATTAATGCTGGGGAGGGTGGTGACTAATTACTAGCCATGCAGATTTAATCTCATTAAAGCACCATAATGGATAGATTCATCTCGTTAGCTATGGCACACCATTAGTGAGGTTCTATCTCTGCTCCTGTCTATAGGAGCGGATGAAGGTCTGAGGGTCAGCACAGACCACGTTGTTGCCATAACAATTGGTTAAAAAAATGCCAGTTAAATATCCAGCACTGTTATGAGCAGGTTCATTAAGTGCCACAAGGAATACAATGGATTCACTGTTATGAAGAGGCATGGTGTTGAAGTGGCTAACCTTTCCTCCTTATACTGTAGTAGCCCATCCAGGGAGCTGGTCCTGGATCAGTTCTGGTCCTGACCGTGTCCAGAATTCTCTGAATATTTTACCATGTTGTCCTTCCTTCACTAGAAACATTTGAGTACTGATTTGTCAACCCCTTTCTGGCCAAACACCTCATTTGAAACCACTAACAGACTTCCTCCTTACTCCTTACATCAACAACGTACATTAAACAACACATGTTTTCAATGTAAAAGACATTTGTCTTTTCAGCAAGTGGTGCATAAAGATTATACAGTGTTCTGTAAACACCACAGTATGAGACCTTTCTCTCTTTGGTCCGGTCCAAATATCATCTTTCATCTTCACCTCTTTCATTTCTTATTCATCCTCTGTTTGATGTCACTATGTCAACTCTGCTCAACCCTCATGGGTGAATCGTGCACGAGTATTCTTACAGTTTCATGTTCACTGGTCATTCTTTTTCTGTTCTTTTCTTTAAAAATAAACCATGATTGGCAACCCACAAGGACCAGGCTCGAGACCTGAGGAAATTAGCCGGGATCTTTAATCGCTTGAGATTTTTAGTGGGTTTTAATTTAGCCTATTTTTTTTTTAAAGATATTCCTGCAGGAATTCTCAGTTTGGCCCGTGGTACTAGGCTACTGCATAGTTTTAGCACCCTTGTATTTATTCCTAAGATGCCGATGGTAAAAATGGGTGTAATCTGAGTGCCTGATTAACAGCTATTATATACTGCATGTAATGTAGTGGCAGCAACCACGCCCACACGCCATCAACCATCAGCCGACGCTCTGTAATCTCACATCGCTGTCAGAATTATATATTGTTCAAAGTTATTTTCAGTTTAGCCCTAAATTCTCAGACACCTGACACAAACTTCTCCAGTGATTGAAAAGTGGTTTTATTAACCTTCTCAGCAGCCACTTCCAAACTCAATTTTGTGATTGTCTTACCATGAAACCGGCCTGATTGGAGAGAATTAGGCCTTCTTGTTGCTAAGCAATTCTTCTGAAGAAAACTTGTGTGTAATGTTGCATAATTCATATCATCTCCGCAGAAGGCCATTATAACCATCCATGCTCATCAGCTTACCAGCTTGGTATTCTAACCATGGTGAATCACACTTGCCTGGTTTCACTGAGCACTTAGGGGTACTAACTCCTTTAAAAAATTGAGGGAACTCTTTCGCCTGCCAAACTGCACTTTTTACATCTTAAAAGGCTGGCTGTCTGGATTGTGTCGCTGAGAAACAGCTCTGGGCCTAAAGGAGCCTTTCATAGCAAGACTGGAAAGTGAAGGTCGGCAGTGCAGCGGGTTGGAAGCGGAACAGGCAAGCAGCGCTGCTTTGGGCCTTTGCCACCATGTGTGCATTAACCTTTGCTAAGTGGTGCCCGGGAGTTGCGGCTAAAGACACTATCGATTGACTCTGAAGAGGATGAGTGTGGAAGAGCAGGGAAAAGGAAACAGGCTGGTTTTGTTCTCGCTGAGCCGAGAAGAAAAACGGAGCAGAGCACTCTAGTGAAAGGGAAGTGTGGGAGGATGTCAGGACTATCTGACTCCATCCATCTTTTTGTGTAAGACTGTGTTTGGCTGTTGTAGTTGCTTAGCATTGACTTGACACTCTCACACACACAAACAAACACACACACAAAGGTGTAGGGCTAGACAAGGACAATGTATACTATGTGATCTGTAGTAAAACCTATTTTGTTGAAATGTAGGCAGAGGCATGCATGGGCTTGTATTTTTGTAAGTGTATATGTGTTTGGATGGCTGGTTGCTTGGTTGGTTGGTTGGCTAGCTGGCTGATTGGTTGGCTGGCTGGTTGGCTGGCTGGCTGGCTAGTTGGTTGGTTGGTTGGTTGGTTGGCTGGCTGGCTGGCTGGTTGGTTGGTTGGTTGGCTAGCTAGCTGGCTGGTTGGCTGGTTGGCTGGCTGGCTGATTGGTTGGCTAGCTGGCTGGCTGGTTGGCTGGCTGGCTGGCTAGTTGGTTGGTTGGCTGGCTGGCTGATTGGTTGGCTACCTGGCTGGCTGGTTGGCTGGCTGGCTGGCTAGTTGGTTGGCTGGCTGGCTGGTTGGCTGGCTGGCTGGCTGGCTAGTTGGTTGGTTGGCTGGCTGGCTGGCTGGTTGGTTGGTTGGTTGGTTGGCTGGCTGGCTGGCTGGTTGGTTGGTTGGTTGGCTGATTGCTTGGTTTGATGGCTGGCTGGCTAGTTGGTTTATTATTTTGCAAATTGTTGAAAATTCTAACAGGCACAAATTCCATGTAAGTGCACACAATGCCTTTTTTCACCTGTGCACCAGGATCTGGATCTCAATCTGGATTCAAAAGTGAACACGTTTTTTATTTGTTAGTTTGTTTGTATATATGTTAAAGAACCATACCAAAATGCTGGAAAACACCAGAACTATTCTCATGGTGTACGAAAACCAACTCAATTAACTTCTGACGAGTACATCATTGATCTCAACTAGAGATGCATAGAACTTTTTACTGCTCTTTGAGCTGAATTTAATCCATTTTATTTCACAGACTAATACGTAAACTGGTAGCTTAACTGAAATCACTGCATTTGACCAGACAGTTCGTGTGGTATAAATAAAGGTAAGGAAAAAAAGAGTTGTGTGGTTCCTATTCATCTCTGTATTTCTGTCTGTTTATATCACATTATCTGTTCATCTCTTACTTCTTTATTGTAGATATATAATTCCTATACATAAAATGCCCCATCCATCAATGACAAGACCACCTTATAGATATCACGGACAATAAATTATTATCAATAATTCGCAACTCAAACGTGACACTGACATAATAGTGATGATGTCATTATTTGATGTGTTGGTATAAGATACAACAATTTTGTATAGCTACAGATTACAGATACAGTCAGAAAATGTCCACCTAATCAAAAGCCTTTACTGTATTACTATTGGATTTGTAATGCAATGTAGATATGCTTGAATCAGATCAGACATGAATCCATTTAGTACTAAACACTAAATGTGATTCTAATTACATTAGCTATTGTCACTACAGCATGTCCTACTCTGTATGGTTGTGTATGTGACCTTACATTTGAATTTGAATTTGGTTATCAAATTAAGTCAAGGTTAGTTATGAGTATAATCTTTATTTACAGCTTATTTACAGAGGTAGATTTTATTCGTCAGAATTGAACTGGCAAGCCAAACAGGAGGCCCAGTGCAACTTGAAGAGCATTTTAAGCTTCAGCTGTAGAAGAACATCCAAGCTGCATTTTTTAGAGAACCAAGCTCTGAGATCAAGGTCCAACAGTGCACCAAGCAGCTGGCTCAAGATCAGTTGGAATTGCCAGAAAAATACTAGTATTTTTTTATTTGCCAGAAAAATACTAGTATACCAGTAAACCGATATTGAAAAAAACAAAAACAAAAGAAGCTTAAGGTTGCTGGATTATACCAGCTTGATTGACATGCAACATCTTAGTAATACAGAGTCAATACAATATTTGTAATACCAAGTCAAGTCATTATCTGCATTCCTCTCATCATAGACAGATGTTAGGAATTACTTCTAGTTCCTGTAAAAAGACATTATTGTTATTTGTTTCATCATAGACAGATGTAACGTTAGGAATAAGATGTAATGTAGTTTCTCTAGAACAAGACAAGTCATTATTATCGGTCCTCTTATCATAGCCAGGTGTTAGGAATGACATACAGTTTAATTTAATACAGTAATAAATTTAAGTCATTATTGTCATATCACAGACCGATTTAACTGTAGGAATGGTGTATAGTTCCTCCGGACTAAATCTCGCCATTATTGTCATTTCTTTCATTATAGATTTAAGACAGATTTAATGTTAGGAATGATGTATCTTTCCTCTCTCATAAATCAAGTCATTATTGTCATTCATTTAGCCACATACAGTTTGAATGTCAGGAATGACATGTAGTACTTCTAAAACAAATAAAGTCATTGTTTTAATTCCTCTCATCATATACAGATTTAATATTATGAATGACATCTAGTTCCTCCAGATTAAATCAAGTCATTATTGTCATTTATCTCATCATATACAGGTGTAATGTTAGGAATGAAAGTGATCCTCCAGTCTAAATCAAACCCTAACATAAAACCTGTCTCTGATGAGACGAATGACATTCTAACTTAAGTCAAGTCATTTTGGTCATTCTTCTCATCACAGACAGATGTTATGATGAATAACATACAGTTAATGCCACTAGAATAAGTGAAGTCATTATTGTCATTCCTCACAGACAGATTTAATGTCAGGAATGACATGCTTCATATGCATGCAGCTAAAACCTGCTAGGCCTAAAAAAAAGTGAAAAGTACATCCACACTCTGTGCCATTCCACTGTGCCGGGTGCTAACATTGTGCACGTAGTTGAAACGAGACCTTGTGACACCTCAGATGAGGACTGACACAAACTGATTGCGGATACGTGTCCTAAATGTTTGCACTGATCCATACCAGGGACAGCTGCATTCAGTCAGTCAGTATGTCGTGCGGCTCTTTCTCTCTTTTTACTTCGACTCTTTCTCTCTGTGGGGATGAACAGTGACAAGGCCTGAAGCTAATTAGCAATTATTTACCTCGCTTGCTGTTCTTCTCGTTGTCAGTTTGACGTAGCAGTGATGAAAAGTTGTATGTTTTGTATGAGGTGTGGGTTGCACTTGGCTGAATTGCTAAATCTGCATAAGCAGTGAAAAGACTTTGTGTCTCAGGAAGCCCCAGGCATCAGTCAACATAGCATCAGTCAACAGCTAGTCTTACCTTCGAACCATGTTTGTGTGTATGTGAGTGTTGGTTCATGTCTTAGGGGGAGCCTGTGTGTGTGTGTGTAAATGTTTGTTCTGCCTGTTGCGTCTGAAGGGAGGCAGCGAGAACAACATTCCCAAGTGTGAATCAGCTTTTTCTTCTGCGTAATAACTGTGTGGTTGTTTCCTTTGATGGTCTGCCAGTTCACGCTGATTCCAGAGTCATTAATGCTCCAGTTTTTCTAATGCTAGTAGGGATAAAAGCTCTGTTGTATTTTATTTGTCTAAACTAAAGCACTCGTGTAGTCTGCTACCTACACAATGACCTACATCAATATATCAGAACATAAATTCACCGGTGTGTATAACTACACTTTCAGGAAAAAAAAAAGGGGGTTCTGAGTTTTTTTTTTTTTTTTTTTTTTTTCTTGTTCTTGCTGTTATATTTTTTTTGGTCAGATTGTTAGCTCTTTAATGTGGCTCTACTTGGAACAGAGAAAACCAAAGACTCTCTTTGGGATGACAGACGAAAAGATTTGTTTTTCCACTGACTCTTATACAACACAAAACTGAGACGAATGACTAACACTAATAGACTAAACTCTAAACAGACTAAACTCTAAGGATTCGTCATACCTTTAGCAAGACAACTGTAAGTATTTTAGGTTTTATAGGGAACAGTATCATAGTGGTGGCGCAAGTAGCGTTCCCACCTCATAGCTCCGGGGTCCATGACTCAGCTTACTGTCTGTATGGAGTCTGTGTGTGTATGTATACTGGTATACATTTATGTGTTCCTCAGAGAACAATGTATATATATATATATATAATAAAATATATCGCTGGGGCATTGGAGATGTCACTCTTGCCTGTCTTCAAAACTTGAGAGCCCTGTGTATATATATATATATATATATATACATTGTTCTCTGAGGAACACATAAATGTATACCAGTATACATACACACACAGACTCCATACAGACAGTAAGTATATATATATTTATATATATATATATATATATATATATATATATATATACTATACTATACTATATTTATATATATATATATATATATATATATATATATATATATATATATACTAAGGCATTTTGCTAAAAAAGTATGAATTTTCTCAAGGTTTGGAGACTTTTTTGATGCACTGTATAATCAATAAAGTCTGTATATATAATAAAATATATCGCTGGGGCATTGGAGATGTCACTCTTGCCTGTCTTCAAAACTTGAGAGCCCTGTGTATATATATATATATATATATATACATTGTTCTCTGAGGAACACATAAATGTATACCAGTATACATACACACACAGACTCCATACAGACAGTAAGTATATATATATTTATATATATATATATATATATATATATATATATATACTATACTATACTATATTTATATATATATATATATATATATATATATAAATAAACTAAGGCATTTTGCTAAAAAAGTATGAATTTTCTCAAGGTTTGGAGACTTTTTTGATGCACTGTATAATCAATAAAGTCTGTATTGCAGATAAACACACACGATAAGCCGCTCTCTACCACAGGGACCGGGTTAATTTATTTTTTCCTATAAATTCCTTTAATATACACCAATAGAACCTTGTATCAGATGATTATTTTTTATTATTGAATTATACCAAACTAGGAAATTGGGACAGTTTGATGATTAGTTAGCTTGTTCAGAGCTTGTCAGTTTGGTTGTAACCTCAATGGTATAGCTTTGTTCAATCTTCATTTAGAGAAACAGAATTATTAAGCCGTACACAGGAACTGGTATTGTGCTCGTATTTGTTCGAGCCATGAGCATTCATAATGTTTGTAATATATGTACCTGGGGGAAAGCCAGCGTTTCTGTGTAGAAACGTATTTCTGACAGTGTACGGCTTGCAGTAAATATAATATAGCTCAGGGAATCATTTTAGTCAAGAGTGATGACTTTTTTGGAGTAATATAAGTCAGGAAAAACGATTCTTCTTTTAAACCCCCTCTATCAGACGTATACATGCCTGCGCTCTACAGATTGCATTCTCCACCCTTTGGTTCTTGATGGTGTAGAATGACGGGTTTACTCTACGTGCCGACCTAGCTTCCTGTCTCACCTACAGTAGAGCAATCGTCTGATCGCTACATGGCAGCAGAGCAGCTGTGGGTATTACATCCACACACGCCAGCTGTTTGTCTTTTCAGCCTCGACTACTAGGCCTTACATTTTTTTAATTGACCTGGACGGGCGTACGCTCCAAATAATACACGTTAGATTTGGGGATTAGGGAAGACGTGCAGCTGCATTAGAATGCCAAATTGGCAGGACATCAGGTCTTTCCTCTGTTCTTTCTCTTTCCTTCTCTTTTTTCTCTTTGCTTATATAACCTTTGTCTCCCTGCTAGTTCATGAAGCAAACCCAGTCTTGAACCTATTGTCACATTGTCATGCCGTCCTTTACGTCTAATCCCAGGCTCCGTTCACGCGGGCACAAATTTTTTTAACAGCGTTTTCCGAAAATATTTCCGTCCTCGTTTAAACTCGTCAAAAATAACCTAACTGGAGTTCGAGCACTGAGCAGTGGAGAATGAGAAATGTGGAAGAGCACCAATATGCTGAACGAATCACTGTCGATAAGCTCGAACATACCGCTTAATAGCAGTACAGGCAGTAATGGCAGTACAGTTTGTCTCACCAAAGCAGCAGAGTACAGACAGCATCATGTTCCTGCGCTTCAGTGTGAGGATGTAATGAACTGAAACTGTAAACACATTTTCAAATAAGAAATTACAAACCATAAAGTAACAAGCCGATCAGCAGCCATGATAAACCATGATGAGTCCTGGCACATTTATTTAGACACGCATAAAATAAACAACAACAGGTTTCCATGATGCAGGATGACACCCCCAGTTTCTCCGTCTTGGAGGAAATCTTTGGAAAAGTTTTTCCAAGCCGACGAACATTTTTAAAAATACCCGTAGGCGTAAACTGGAACTGAGTGCATGCATCTTTCTCCTTACTTTAGGCTTGATTCAGTTCAAGCGAATTGAATTGAAGCTCTGCTTTCCTTTGCAGTGTCATTACTCACCTGCACACAAAAACAAACAAAAAAAATAAGAAAAAAAACAATCCTTGGTACAAATCATGTTCTCTATAATGCTATTTAGAGATCTCACATGACTCAGACAAAGCTACAGAAATATTGGTGCAAGTGTAGTGTTCAAAAGTATAGGGTATATTTTTTACTTTCTATAAATGTGTCACTGCGCTTCTGCTTTGTCCCAGGCTTGGACTCTAACAATAGGACGTGTTCAGGAGAGGTTGAGGCACACAGCTGCATACAGACCAAGACTGGTGGGAAAACAAAAACACATTGGGGAGGAACAGCGTCGCAGAGAGGGATCTTTAACGCATCGCTCGACCCGAGGACTCTGGGATATTCGAATTTCATTTGCGTGCAGCTTGTGGATATTAAATGCCAACTGGCATAGCCGATTGTTTACGTGCCGGATATGTTGGGTTGGATCACGTTGTACATTTTCAGTCTGGCTCTAATTTCCACAAAAGGTCCAAGATGATCCCAAATCCCAGCATGTGCGTGATACAGACTCCAACATCTGTCTTCTGTGACACTTTTATAAAGCGGGTTGACATTCAAAAACATTATTTAATTAGCGTCAAACGCTAATTGGACCAGATTGAGACCATGTCTGATCTGTAGTTATGGCCCCCTGACTCTCAGACTAAGATGCAGGATATTCAGGCTTCTCTGAATTCAGATACGATGCACCGTGCCACTTCGGGTTGTCTTTTGTCCTGCACTGTCTTGTCTGTCTTGTTTGTCTTGTCCTGCACTGTTTGCACCAGGTTGGACAGTTGCACTTTTTGTGGCTAGGACTAACTTACTAATTCCTTAGCCCTGTCTTTGTTTTATGTAGCACCATAGTCCTGAAGAAACGTTGTCTCATTTCACTGTGTACTACAGCAGCTATATATGGTTGAAATAAAAATTCTTGACTTGACTTGACTTGACTTGACTTGACTTGACAGGTCAACAAAAAATGGCTGCCATGGACTTTTAAGGGCTAGTTGCTGTGATACGGTAAATATTTCAAAGGTGTCAGAGTTTAACATCTATGTGGGCTGGGAGGCATACTCACTCACTCACTCACTCATTTTCTATTGCTTATCTGAACTACCTCGGGTCACGGGGAGCCTGTGCCTATCTCAGGCGTCATCGGGCATCAAGGCAGGATACACCCTGGACGGAGTGCCAACCCATCACAGGGCACACACACACACTCTCATTCACTCATGCAATCACACACTATGGACAATTTTCCAGAGATGCCAATTAACCTACCATACATGTCTTTGGACCGGGGGAGGAAACCGGAGTACCCGGAGGAAACCCCCGAGGCACGGGGAGAACATGCAAACTCCACACACACAAGGCGGAGGCGGGAATCGAACCCCCAACCCTGGAGGTGTGAGGCGAACGTGCTAAACACTAAGCCACCGGGGAGGCATACTGATATTTTATTTATTTATTGTTTTTTTGCTGTTGAAACCTTCTATCTAATTTGTTTACCTGTATGTGTATCAGGTCACGGATTCAGTGACTTCAGTTCATTAATCGTGTAGCGCTTTCCACAGTTGTGACAATGCAGCTTTATAGAAACCAGGATGTAAATTTAGATCTCGAATGAGTAAGCCAGAGGAGGCAAAGAAACTCTCCCTGAGATGACATGAGGAAGACAACCTAAGACTCGGAAAGGAAGGCGTCCTTTTCTGGGCAACACCAGATAGAGAGAATGTAACTAAATGTACGTCATAAATCGCGTACACGTACACTATTCTCTGCCGTTGTGTAGTGTTTAGCGTCGCGTATACAGTGTCATTTGGGATGCAGCTTTATTATTTCAAGAATACTGAAGCTATACTATTACATCAGAACAGCTGTGTGTTTCCTAGCATGAGCGCAGGACAGTGTTTATGATTACAGCTGCTACAAGTCTAGAGCATCCAGGGGAGATTATAGACTAAAGCAAGGACATATGTTACTACATATTTTACTTCCATTATACATAATTATACTTAAATATTCTGCTCAGATATTTAGGGAATTTCTAAAGACTACTAATTACATGTGGCATCGAGCAGAGATTCTTCGTGTTCTGTTCTGAGTGAGCGTATAGATAGCAGAAATTGCTGAAATGAGCTAGAAATACGGAATCGTTTCATTGACAAGGCGAACTTGACCCTATTTGAGCGTAGCATGAGAAAACCCTGTTTGTGCACCGAGCCAGGAAGAACACACAGTCCTAACTCTTCTCCTTCTGGATAATTAAATGTTTATCAGTTTGTCAGGTTTGTCAGTTTACCCCTTTCTAAAAGTTGAGTTTTCTGAGCCGGGGGAATGATCGCAGTATTTTTATTTATTTTTTTTTTGTATTTATGAGAAAAGAGGGTAGTGTGCGCAGTGAGGCTCGACGTGGTGAAGTGAACCCATTTTAAAAGAAACCCACCCACGCTTGCTAGCAAAAACATGTCATTCAGTGTCAGCGCTCCGCTCTCAGATGTAGGCGAGAAGTCGACGGCGTCTTAAAAGTCTGTGTTGTGTTTGTGTTCTCCTCTGTTACACTGCTTCACAGGTGTATTACACTGACGAGTGAATCCTAAATGGCATCTGTTCTCATCTGCAGTTACCTGCATTTCCTTTCCTTCCTAGCACAGGATCGTTCTATTAGTATCAGTCATCATTACACACTGGGACTTTACACACTGAGTCATTATCTCAGCATAGCGCTGGATCGTTGCATTTAATATGCGCATGGATATTAAACCATTTTTTTCCCGCATAGAGAGTGTTATGACTGCATATGATCGCATGGTCTTTTATGCATGTGGATTATTTACATGTGCATGGAGTGTGATAGCGATTCAAACTTTTTTTTTGCTTTTAGAGAGATTATTGAGGCCAAACTGAAGTAGACTCGTAAACTCGTAAAAAGGCAGGAAGGCAGGAGAGAGTTCTTCCTCCTTAGCTTTGTTTGAATGGAAAGCGAATGACTGGAAGCTCAGGCAGATGCACTGAGGGAACAGAGGGCGAAATCTCCTGAATTGTTAATAGCCGCCGTCCCGCGTGGCCTCTACCAGGTGAATGAGCGCTGGAAGCGTCTCCTCTCTCTGTCACCGCTTTGCCAAGCGTCGTCACTGACCCTAGAGGAAGACGTGTCTGTCCTGCCAGGCATTCTAATGAGCTGTTGCATCCTCCTCCTTTTCTTCCTCCTCCCCTTCCTGATCCTCTCCACCCCCATGGCTTACCATCACAACCTGCCTCTTCCTCCAGCATACGTTTCACCCGAGAGGAAGGTTTTTTTTTTTTTTTAAAGAGAATAGCAGGACTCTTCCTCATCTGCAGCCTGCCTGTTCAGCACATTCATTCCTCATTAATGCAGTTCTCCCTGTCTGCTCCACACTGCCTGGGTCTTTGGTCCATCTGGCATGCTGCCATATTCCTGCAGGCTTTGTGCATTCTTATGCATTTTTATCTCTTAGCGTAGCATCTTTCTCTCTTATTTTACTTTTTCTAACTGCTTAATGCATAAGGGTTCCTACTTTATCAGTCAGTTACTACCTGTACATATTATTTTTATTATTATTATTATTATTATTATTATTATTATTATTATTATTATTATTATTATTATTATTAATTGATAATGGGTCCATATTTTTTGTCATCATTCATTTTCTTCTTCTTCTTCTTCTTCTTCTTCTTCTTCTTCTTCTTCTTCTTCTTCTTATTATTATTATTATTATTATTATTATTATTATTTTTTAATTTTTGTACAGTATACACCTTTAGTGTATAATCACCAAATCACCAACAGCTGTAAGGCATGAGTGTAGTCCATCTCAGGACATGCTGTCATTTGGAAACTAATCGACATTTACATTTACAGCATTTAGCAGACGCCCTTATCCAGAGCGACTTACATTTTTATCTCATTTTAATACAACTGAGCAATTGAGGGTTAAGGGCCTTGCTCAGGGGCCCAGCAGTGGCAAACTAGGCTACCACATACCCATCATGGTGAACTCTTTTCTATAGCAGCAATTCACCAAAGATTTGAGAGTTTCACTTATCAAAGGACATCCGATGTGATGTTTAGTAATGTAGAACGTCCACAGTACAAAGTTATCACATGGGTTAAACCAGACAAAAACATGCTGAGTCATCAGCATGTCTTGTTCTCTGTCTCTGTCTCTCTCTCTGTCTCTCTCTCTCTCTCTCTCTCTCTATCTCTCTTTCTCTCAAACAATTGACGTTAATTCATAGAAAGTTTCTCATTTGAATTACAACTTTATTGAAACCGCTGTCAGAGCCGCTGTTTCAGGAAACACATCAACACACACATTCTGACTAATCAGATTTGGGGCTATAACACTGATGTGGTCTGATCTGTAAAAAGTGTGTAATGTACAGGAATAACTGTTGAATCCAATTACTTACAAATTCTAAAGGAAACCTTTCGAAAAGCTCTTAAAAGCAGTCATAGGTCCGGACTGGCTGACAGCATGAACACGCAGCTCATACTGCAATGAACTTGACTCTTGACTGTTTAATAAGGAATAAGAAGTCATTTTGCTGAGACTGACATTATTTAAAGCTTGTTAAAACTTTAGCAAGGAAAACGTAACCAGCTAAAGGACTGTCTCGGCTTTCAAAACCTTCTCAGGTTGTTTTTTTTTTGTTTAATCTTCATTTGAACACACACGGCTTTTGCACAATGTTATTTTACGCACAGGAAATTAAGTGTGACGAAGCTTAAACTTGACTGATAGCAGACATTATTCCAGTACGTAAGTACAGGAGACGTTTTCTCTGGAAATGTGAGCGCATAACAAAAGAATGCGTCAGCTACAAAGAAACTTTGGACTTTAAAGCTTTAAAGGTGGAAATAAAAATTTATATATATATATAACGTGTCATACTTTCACTGATTTCACTGCAGGTGTTGCATAGCGCATGCTGGTGGAAGATGCAGTCACTTGTCCGTAATGAAGCATTACCTGAGGCACGTAGCGCTTTAATTAAAAGCAGTAAAAACCTTATTGATTCCCTTCGGAAGAAATAAAGACTCCAGGCAGAGCCTTAAATTACTGTCATGTCGCTCCTTTTAATCTGATTTTTAAATTGTTTTCAGATGGATGTCAGAGCGGGGGTGGGGGGGTGGGGGACGACTCATAAATCTATAAGATCCCTCTGCATTGTGGCTTGCTGAGATCGAACAGGAAGTGCTGACCAGATTAAGTACACCTCTCCCCACTGTACTTCACTCGCCAGTCGGCTACGTGACGACGAGACACACGAAGAAGTCCTCTAGATCTCACACGGCACGACGAGGTCGATTTTCTCACTTCTCAGCCGTTGATGGTGACAGATAAGTGACTCGCAGCGATGCTCGTTATGCCTAATTGGCAGCTGTGCTACAGTTCACCTTCAGGCAGACGTAGAGGACACGTTTGTGGCGTATGCACCAGCGTCCACCGAGCCCTGTTTGTGCACGGCCACGGGCCACGCACCCTGTCTGACCTTCCACAAACTCTCAGCTCTTTCTACTCGCTCTCTTTAATGATTTCTGTCTCTCTAGGCCATGTTTGTGTGAAGACAGGATATCTTTTCCTATTTTCTCTGATGTGTTTTTCTGCCTGCGCACATGATATATCAGCTGGAATGCTTCATACTTTTTACAGTTTGTCTGGCATCCTCTTGGTCACATTCTCACTGTGATACACACACACTTATACACACACACTTATACACACACACACACACAATTCCGTTTCTTTTTCTTTCATTCAGAGTCGTGAAGTTGCTCTTGCACTCCTGTTCTGTAATAGTCTCCATATGTGTTTATGTTTTCCTCCAGTTAAGACAATAAACGACGCAGGGTCTTTGTCATGCCGATGCGATGTGATTAAACTCCATATTTCATACGGAACCGGATCCTACTTTGGAATGCCTGGGAAAAATGCATAGGCCATTGTTCACAGCTTTAAATATTCCACCATACATGTGGTGCATTTTAGTAATGCAGCATAAAGAAATGTCTTTTTTTACATGTAAAAAAAATATTTTTTACATATTACTTTGCATTTTCAATATATATTCATTTTATTTGTTTGTATAGCTTGTTTCAGATATTAATTTATTACATATTATTTCCAGTTACATCTGAATAGTCTGTCGAACGTGTATGAAATTTTACTACCGCAGCATATTCAAATCTTTTCACTCGTGCAAATGATGTTAGAAATGTATAATTATTTACATTTACAACATTCTGTAATCATGACTACGATCATTAATTGACATCAGATGACTTTAAACTATTCGGTGTTCTCTGTATTCACACTTATGAGCTGTTGCAGTAGCTGCTGACTCAGAACGTTATGAGAAAAATCCTAAGGCCAAATTTCTGTCCATGTTTGTTCTGTTTGGACCGGTTACTAATGACCAAACTATCATTATGGGTGCTGTGGTAAAAATATCATCTGTTCATACTCAGTAGGATTTTTACAAAGCATGTATTGCAGCCTGCAGCGCTACAGAACTCACTTCATCATCGTTCTGTATTTGTTTATGTCTCCATGTGTCTCTGATTTGATTCTGGTCTTGTCTCCTCCCATGTGGTGTTATTGGTTGATTTTATTGCTTGTTTTGAGTCTGGCCCTTTGAGTAGTCTGTTCATTTAAACCTCTGTGTGTTTTGTGCGTCACAAATGATTTTCTCGGTGTCCTCGTTTCCTGTCATTACCGAACCGTTTTGTTGTCACTGTCAATTCTGGGTTTTTGATTCTTACTACCTTCATCGTTTTGATCTTTCCTGCCCTTTGATATCCTGCTTGTACGTCCCCTGACCTGTGCTACGTTTCTGATTGAAACACACCTCAGGTTTCAGACTGTTTGCTTTCCTTAATAAACTATAAGCTTACCTGCTCTTGCATCCTTTCAGCATCTCATTAAGTGACACTTATAAGACATATAACATCAACCAAGGGAGTCTATTAAAAACAAACTTTCCCAACCAGTGTTTTTTTTTTAAACTAGTGACTCTAGATCATGCTTCTCACGTCCTGCACTCTTAGCTATGAAAATAATAGTCCAAAATAATGATCCGTCATTGATGCAGCTACCTGTAAGTGTGACCACTCGTTTACTTGCTACTTGGTGTAAGGGTGTTTTTATGAAGCATATATTAAATAGAGTTACCATCCATTTCTTTATTATGCTCATAAAATTCAATGCGGTAACGTTAAACCCGTAGCAATATCTCCCATCTCGATCTAGCGAAGTTCGAATGTTCTTTCTGTGCCTTAATATTGATTTACACGTCTTGCTGCTAAAATTAAATGAGCAATTAATTTCCAATCACGGAGACTGTGAACAGTAATTAAATGGGTCTTTTACAGTCCAGATCTTTTACTCAATATAGCAATAGCCCTGTGACCAACAGAAGACGATTCTTTTTATTTCTTTTAAACCCATTTTTGACCACATATCCATCCTCTTTTGTGCTAACATTGACCCACAAATTTGCCTCTGAGCAGTAATGTATGCCTGCTTTTATTTGGTGCATTGCACATACTTACCTATTGAGTATAGAATTTTCCCAACGTATGCATCAAGGCTTTCCGATGACAGCTTTCTATATTTTATGAGAGTGTTTATTTTATTTATTAAAATAAAAGAGCTATTTATTTTGCTATGTCTTATATAAATAGTGCTTTGACCTAAATTCCCATAACTTTGGTGATACTGTAGAGTATTAGTTAATGTGTCAGGCTTGCTGCTTATTTTAATCTCTCTCTCTCTCTCTCTCTCTCTCTCTCTCTCTCTCTCTCTCTCTCTTTAACTCTGTGTCACACAACAAATGGATGAGGGCATTTTATAGTAATGGCTTTTTCATGTTAAAAATAAATAAACAGGCAGCACACTGATTGGCAGTCTTATCCAGGCACAGATGTACATTTAAGAGGACTCGAGCATATGGAGAACATACGGAGGGCCATCGGCTTTGTGTGAATTTATAACACTCCACTGCATTTCGTGTAAAAAGCTCTGCATTAACCTGCCTTGTTTCTGAGAGAAAGGGAAAGATTCTGTCATTTTTACAGATTATTTTTACATGAAAGGAGTTCAAGATGGCCACCGTAAAATGTTTCCTTTAGTTTCGGCTGTTCGTCGAACCGTCGGTACACCTCAACTGGTCTTGTCTTAGTTTAGCAAGGAATTCTTTCCAAACAAGTGTTAGGACAAAATGTCATTTTTAATGCTCAGCACGGTGGCTTAGTGGTTAGCACGTTCGCCTCACACCGCCAGGGTCGGGGTTCGATTCCCGACTCCACCTTGTGTGTGTGGCATTTGCATGTTCTCAGAGGAAACCCCCGAGGCGCGGGGGTTTCCTCTGGGTACTCCGGTTTCCTCCCCCGGTCCAAAGACATGCATGGTCGGTTGATTGGCATCTCTGGAAAATTGTCCGTAGTGTGTGAGTGAGTGAGAGTGTGTGTGCCCTGCGATGGGTTGGCACTCCATCCAGGGTGTATCCTGCCTTGATGCCCGATGACGCCTGACATAGGCACAGGCTCCCCGTGACCCGAGGTAGTTCGGATAAGCGGTAGAAAATGAGAGTGAGTGAGTGACCTTCTTCCATAGGCTTTCATTTCACAAGCTCTGCTTTGACCTGATTTGGTTTTGAGAGTATTATTCATGGCCCAACACGCTAAGAGTATGTAAGTACACATCCACGTAGAATGGTCAAGTACCACTTCTGTGCAGGTTAGCTTACGAATCCTGTTCAACGATGATCTCATTGGTGTTGTTTGTAGTTCAGATTCGTCCTAATCATTATGCAACATAATGGTACACACTTCATATCTGTTCACCGTAAGAGAGGCAAGGCCAATGCGCTTATACTTGAGCTTGACCAGAACTCTTGTATAATATCTCTTCAACATAGTAACCGATACCTACTCAACATGGAAGCCGATAGAAACGAGGTTTTAATTCTCTCTGCTGCTTCTAGAGCCAGCTATCCTGTCGCAACTAAATCCTTTCCTTCCCTCCACCCCATTGATTACTGCGTCCTGAGCTATGGGAATCACTCATTTAGCTGCAAGGTGATATTTCCCAGTGGACCTTATTCAGTCAGCCAGCAGCTCACTGAGCTTCGGTATGAAATCTGTCACCACAGGGAAGATGGAAAATCTAACACGTCACTCATGCATACAACAGCATATTTTCTGCAGCCAATCGTCTCTGTTCTTTCAGAATGGACAGCTCAGGAGTTCAGCTTTGTCTGACCTGCATGCTTTAGACTGTACTGCAGTTCTGGGCAGAAATCCTACAGGTATTTGTCTGGCCTAGCTGTCTGAGGCACTGAGATGCTAGGATGACAGACAGGATTACCTTACGTCTCAGTCATTGCTAATGATAAGTGATGAGGCACTGCTATGTCTGAGCTTAGCTCTGCTGTCAGCCACTTGATCAGTTGCAATGCAGCATCAATGGCAGCCATGCGGTCGATAACTTTCCTAATGGCCAAGACCCTGTAGTTTGGCATTTGCCCCTTATGACTCCCCAAGCCAATTTAACTGGCTCAGGCCATTAGCAGACACAAATAAGGATGTACCACTGCCCCCTCTGCTGCTGGAATCAGCATGTTGTTCTCTGGGATGTTGCCAAGCACCATAGCTGCTCCGAGAATGATGGCTAGATCATTCGAGTGAGCAGATCCAGAAAGAGAATCTCCCGTGCTCCCTTCACACAGCAAAATCTAATCTTTATATCTCTTACCCTTGTTTCTCCAACTCTTTAATCACCCTGTTACATTTACCAGGCAAACATCCACATTGAGGTCCACCTGTCCGCTGCTCACTTCATTAATATGCTTTTAATACCCCTGGCAGAGCAGACTTCTGCACAAGCCATCGTCATAATGTCATTTACCAGGTTCTGCTTTGTTTAATAAACCATAGCCTCGTACAGGGGTCATATCAATAATTCCAAGTGCTCAGACATCTCTTGATCTTGTAGATCTTTTTTTTATATGAAAAGAGCTTAAGGTGGACACCTCAACCTTCTCTCTTTCTACCCATCCCGAGGCATCCAGACATTGTACCAGGTCCGATCGTCTTCCATGCGATGAAGATTTTGGACCTCCACTGAGATGAGGCCGACTCTGTGAGAATCCTGAGACATCTACAGATCTACCAGATCCAGTTGGACTGGACTGGTTGATCTGAACTCCATGTGATCCTTACACCAATACAGCATTTGTTTGACTGTATATTTGTAATCACACCCTCCAGTGTCACCCATATGAGGATGAGGTTCCCCTTTGAGTCTGGTTCCTCTCAAGGTTTCTTCCTTACCAATCTAAGGGAGTTTTTCCTTGCCACTGCTGCCTGAGTCACCTCAGACTTGCTCATTGGGGATAAATACATATACATACATACATACATACATACATACATACATACACACTGTGAACTATATATATCTTGAATTTTTATTATATTAATTCTTTATACTTCTCCTTATATTTACCTTCTGTTCTATGTTTATATTCTGTAAAGCTGCTTTGAGACAATGTCCATTGTAAAAAGCGCTATACAAATAAACTTGAATTGAATTGAATTGAATTGAATTGAACCTGTCTGGTCTTTTCTAAGCAAGGCATAACAACAGAAGATCGAGGGACAAACGTCATTTCTCAAGTGCGACTACTGATAACAGATAATAAATAATTCATTTGCCCAAGCAACAGTAACAGCAACGGTAAACAGACAACATGCTAGCAACATGCTCCTTTGCGTTTATAGAGCGGTCACTTGAACCTGGTGGCCCATTGCTTGTGCAAGTTTCAGAGTGCCAAGGTGTCATGTGTGATAGAGCTGATAAGAGTAGCGAGGGAGTACAGAGATGCTGACATTTGCTTAAAGTACCTTGCTTTTTCCTATCTTTATAATTGGCTGCAATTGATAAGATCTTGGCAGCAGCTACACCCCCAGGTGAGATAATGCCTGTTTGAGAGCACTCATCAATAGATTCAGTGGAAAAGCAGTTAGCTTAGAGATGCCAACTTCACCTGGTCTGTTCTTCCTCCAAAATCTGGCTTCATACCTCGATAGCGCTGCTGCTGAAATCTCGCTCAAATGCTCTGTGTCTTCATGTACTGTGGAAGGTTTCTGAGCTAATAGGAACAGGGACTATCAAGGGCTCTATGGTCAATCTTTACATTAATAACAGGCAGAGTGTTTGAAATGGTGAGGACAGTTTAAATACCGGGATAGATTTTCTGACCGGGAGAATATGTTAAAAATGGCAAGCGCAGGCTGGCTGGATGTCTTGTGAGATGTCTGTACACATTTGGATCTCTGCTGGATTTTCTAAATCAACAGCAAAATCAATTTGAATTTGTTACCAAGGTAAATTTTGTCTGGTGCTAGTACTCAGAGTGCACTTATTTTTGAGCATTTTCCACCAAATAGTTTTTATCAAACTGCTACTGTTTTTACCTTTTGCCTCCCTTAAAATGTTGCCATTACCAATATAACCTGTATAACCTGTATAGCCTTGACAATTGTCCCATTGTCCTAAATTTGCAGTCATATTAGTAAGGAGTTTTAGAATTCTTAGTCTTAGAACATTTTGGTGTCTGAGGGTGATCTTAAACCTTCAGCAATAGTCTGAGATGCTAGTCTTCAAATGATAGCTTCAACTTCCAAACAACATCTACAATGTTGTATATTGGAGCTCTTCAGCTTGACAAAAGCATCTCGGTTGTAGCGGTGTTCAATGATTTTGGAGTTAGTCAGGGTTACAGCTGCCTCACCAGCTACAAGAAGCAGTACAGTACCAGCAGAGATCAAGGCTTTGACATGTCTGCTGCGTGGCTAAAGAAAAAATACAGTAGATGCGCCGTGAATATCTCATACACATCGAACATCACGGCGCATCGCGGCGCATCGAACATCAATCATTCTCTTTTTTTTAGTCTGCATATTTTCCAGTGATTTATTCACTCTTTCTTTTAGTACACCAATTAAAAAACCTTGTTTACTCTCAGGGCTATTGTTTACTAATTAAATGTGCTGTTTAAATCAATACTATAGGTAAATGTGTGGTAAATTAAAAACTAGATTCTATATGGCTTCATTTGTCAAATACTACAATTGTGTCAGACAGTGAGTGTCAGAATAAATTGACGAAACATGCTATCATTGTGACATGCCATTACTGGGGAAACAAAGCGAGGTTCCTCAATGGTTCATCCTCTGAATGAGGTTTTGGTTGAATTCCTGTGGTGGAGATTCACAGGTTTGGGTATTTTTATTCAGATCAAATCCCAACAAAAGTCTCAATTGTGAGATGTTTTGGACTACCAAACTGAATGGTACTTGTTGTGTTCTCTAGACAATCTGAAGAATACAGTGCTACATGGCTGTTTATCAGCAACGAATATGATTTGAATAGGTTGTAAGATATCTTTGCTGCTTGGGATAACTTTTAGAACCAAGAATAGATTACGAAAACACAGACCCTGGCTGAAATGCTTCCTGATCCGTGTTGTACAATATGGTAACTATATGCTTTAAGCTGTTTGAAGGCTAGACACTAAAAGTGCAAGCTCCAGCTCTGCAGTGTTACGTTCAGAAATAAAATGCTCATAGAAAGTGGGCAACATCTGTGGGCTGATTGAACAGTACAAGACAAGGCTATCGATGGCCTTTTAGTCAGCGCTGTGAATATGTCATGAGATGATTAATACCTGACGCCTTCTTCATTCCTTTCATTATTAAAGTTTAACACTTTCTCTCGGCTTACAACGTGCAGTCCTTCGTCACCAGCTAAGACTTTCTAGCCATTTATCCAACATAGTAATTTCACATGTTTACTTTTGAGCTTAGCTTGTCTTTCTTTGAACACTTCCTCTCAGCCATATCAATGTCAGCTCACTTGTGTTCATTCTTATCGGGCAAACAGTTGCTGTTGGCTAATGGTACATGTTATTCCCATTTGCTACAAGATGCTACTTTGGAACAGCCAGCACATTTAAATGGAATCCATCTAGCGCCTCCGTTTCCATCCCGCATGTTCTCAGCATGTGGGATTCGCTCGGTGAACAAGGCGTAATAAAGCATGACCACCTACTATGCTCCATACGCGGAAGTGCTCTTGCTTCTCTCACATTGCATGTCCTTACCACCTTAGCCATGTGTGTTTTGGGGTGGTAGATTTTCAGCTTATGTTTCTGTAGTTAGACACTAAAGTTGCACGTACTGAACATGTTCTGAACATGTGGGGATCCGAAAAACATTGTTTTTTTTGAAGACGATGATGGAAAACAACACACCCTGGAGCATCTTCCACTCTTTCCCACAAGATATATTATTGGATGGGATGGACAGCTTACTTCTTCTGATCAGTTTAAATCGTAAAGGAAAATACAGCATAATCTTTTAATATATGTGCATGTGTCCATACAAATCAGGGCTAAAATCCCAGAGATAATCCAGTAATAATTACCCCAGTAAACCCGCTCAATCTGAATATGGCTTCTTGGGAGCTGCTAATTTGGGAGCTGCTCATCCTGCTTGTTCCAGACAGGAATACTGCATCATTGTTCTGCTAGAGAGGAAAACTAGATCACAGAGCTAATGTACATTTCCTTCTGATCAAGATCACATCTGTAGTCTAAATGCTGGGTTTTTCTTTCCAAAGACATCTGTAATGATTCTTTGCACCGTAGGAGAGAAAACAGGCTTCAAATCACACAAGCAGTCTGAATCACATGAATCACACGTAGTTAATGGTTCTATTTGTTTAGTTTTTAAATGGCTTCACTGAATGATGTCGTCTCAGCATGGTAGCTTTTTTCCCCACTGATAGGAACAACATTAATTTAGCTTTTTTTTTTTTTATTCATCTTCTGTCATTTAATCAAAATCTTTTCAGTTTATTTGAACATCTTATTAATTAGGGGTGTCAGATGTTTGCTGTTATTTATTCTAAAAGAGCAAAGCTCAAGGTGAGGTAAGATTAGCCTCTTTCTACACTTGCTATTTAGGTGCAGAGGAAAAATAATCAAATCTCATGCTCAATTTCTCAAGCACAGAGTCTTGTCACATGTTTAGCTGTTTATGTCCCTAGCATTTGAGACAGGTTCCAGCTGGTAGTCAGGGTTAACCCATGAGGGGTTTCTTTCTGATTATGGAATGACATACAGATGTAGCCAAAGTGACATTCACAAGCTCTCTCAGTCCACAATCTCAGACTTGACTCGTCGTGAAACATCAGCCATGCATCAGTGAGTCCTCCAGGAGACGCTGTCCTTTGTCGTAGTGCTGAATTTTTTACAAGTAACCCTTCTCCAAGGTCCTGAAGTGCATCCATGTTTGGCTGTGTTCCAAACCGTCCTGTGGCAGCGCCTGCTTGACGGCATCGCCCGACTGATGCCGTAACAGGAGTGAGATTTCTCCTGGGTCTCTCGAGAAAGCTGTCATGTACACGACTCTCTGATCTAGCTAGCCCCTTGAAATTCTCCCACGGATCAAAATCAAGACAGCACTAGCAGGATTTCGCTCTTTAAACTCCCCTACGTGGGAGACGTCAAGGAACTTGGAACCTGGTGCTTTTTTCCCCCCATTCCACTCCCTCTCCTGTGTATGTTCCCTTTATCTGAGTGGCTGATGTCACCACTCCAGGGACCATCGAGATTTGTGAAGCAATCTCAGGGAGGAAAAGAAAAAGAGCTGCCTTTGTGCTTTGAGATCTATATGGGTTTAGGAATCACAACATCTGTTATTATTTCTCTCTATAGACTGCAGAGATAAGAGATTGCCAGGAGATCAAGCCAGCATAGCGATTCTCCTAAACAAAAAACACCTTTGAATCCTGGTCACAAGCTGAGTTGAATCGTATATGAAGCAGAAACAATAATAGTCTCTGCTCTCTCGAGCTAGGATCTCTGACACTCATATTATCAAAATCCAGATTGATAAAAAAGTAAAAACAATACACTTTTTTTCTTTGTTGTTTTTAAACAAAAAGACAGGTAAATGTTTGGTAAACAAATATTTAAAGCTTAAAGCCTGCTTTAATAATGTTTTTGGCCCTTATTTATAGATGTGTGTGTGTGTGTGTGTGTGTGTGTGTGTGTGTGTGTGTGTGTGTGTGTAAAACAGGAGTATAACCTAATGCTACTATCAACAACTGCGTCTGTTTAGAGCTCTGAATATCTGTATCTGTAATTCGATTTTAAACAGAAAACAAATGGGGAAAATTGAGGGAAAATGGCAGAAAAATTATATATTTCTTTCCAAAACACAAGTGCAATTAATTTCAACTCTTTATTCTGTTATCTCAGAAAAATCATAGCTTTAGTGCACTCAGAAAATCTCCTGCATTCATTTGGTCTAAGAATTTACATATTAATATCCATCCTACCTTTTAATCTCAAATTTTTCATGTTTTGCTAGGTCTAAGATCACAAAGCTCCGGCGTAACGTTTGTATTTACAAACAATAAGACCGTTGATGAAACCGTCTCAGTTACGGAGATCTGCTTACCTCGAAACCATCTTTAACAACACACGATTTCTTGTAGATTTTCCCTGCCTGACTTTTTTGCAGTGGAATTTTGGCGAAGCCCCTCGAGCGAGCTTCTACAAAAGGAGCGCTAATCACCTGGTGCTGTTAATTAGCAAGCCGTGCTCGCTCATTGCCATGCTTTAAGTGCGACCTGCTTTAGTAACACAGGAACCTTGTCATGTCTTCAAATTGCCATGCTAATCCTTCATGCACCATTTAAACCATCTTGGCTGACACTGAGCTAGTCTAAACCCTCAAGGTTTATTTACGTCTGTTTGCCAAGCTAACCGAATCATTCGCACTCTTCCTTAAATTACTGACGTCTCTATGGGTTCCTTTGATTTTTTACAGAAATTCACTAAACCGTGCTAATCTTATGTAACATTTTTATAGATCATTTTTCAAGGTAATGGCACATATTTGCAATGGTACTGTTTATTTACTCTTCTTTTTAATGTTGTTTTTTAACCGAATACAACATATTTTCATAGCGCATGAGAATAATTTACTGAATTGACTTTTTTTTTCTTCATGTACCGACTTTTTTTTTAACAAAGAGCTCAAGCCTGTCCTCAACAATAATTAATGTCTGTTAATTAAGTTGTTGTGATTAATTAAACTTAGTAAGGGAAAGACTGTTGGAAGATGAGGCAGTCAAGCAAGCAGCAATCCAGTCTATCAGTAAACTCTTAGCTTATCGCACAACCCATTCATTTGCTCATTAACGAAGCGTTAACGCTGTCGTCTGTCTCCTAAACGTCGGTTCTTATGCTCTGAAGCATATATCTGTCATCAAAGAGAAACTTTTTTTTTTATTTACTGTCTGGTTTATTATTGGCTAATAAGAAGGTGCAGTTCTTCTAGGTGTTGTGATCTCACAAAGAGTCTAAAAACTGAAGAAAAAAAAAAAGAAATATTCTTTCTTTTTCTTATGAAATGAATACAATATAAACAATATCATCCCTACTAATTTAGGAGTGTTACTATAATACATTTTACTGGTAGTACTACTATAATAGTGTCATAATGATTTACAGTGTGAATAAAACTCACAGAAAAAAATAGGAAAATAATAAAACCATAACAGTGCAGAAAGTAGCAAATAATAACACAAAATGTCATAAAAAAATTGTTTTAGAAAAGTACAATAATATAAAAGTAATGTAAAATAAACTTCCAATACAAGTGATTAGAAATATTAAAAGTTATTGTGTTGTTTTTTTTTGTTTGTTTGTTTTTTGTTTGTTTGTTTGTTGTTGTTTTTTTTAGCTTTTTTCTAAATTAGTGACAAAATGAGCCTGACATTCACCAGAGATGTGTTCCAGGTCTTTGAATAAGGAGAAGGCTTGCACTAGACAATTTTAAGTCCTGACTTCAGGGTATAAAGGTTTGTAAACATTATGGGTATTTAAAGTCTAATAGTAAAATGTTACGGTGAGCCAGCTACAAAGCTACAAAGCAAGCTTCCTTTAGAACTGACTATAAAATTTCATTGTTATTTTTTAATCTATTGATTTAAAACCAAGTTCTTTCCTAGATAAGGTGTGTGATGATGTTTGTGTGGTGATTCTAAGGGACCTAGAGCTGGTGACTTCAGGTGACATGAGCAACATCAAGCTTTGGCCAGCGATGCGACGAAGTTGGGAGACATTATGCAAATACGGAGCAACTTGCTGTAGCAACTACAAATGGGAATGAAGACACTAGAGTGTTGTGATCCGTGACAAACATCACACACTGCTTCTCCTTCATCTCCTACGATATGATGCAGAACTACACTGCTGAATTTTATACATAAACACCACATCTCCTTCCAGAATGATCCGTTTTGATTTGGAATGCTAGCTGTACCACCCACTGAGAAATGCTGTCACTATGGCAACCAGGAGCAGGAACACCCACTGATGATTTCATAGTACAGCGACTGGAGACTTGCAGTGCTAAAATATCTGGATGTGTAAATGTAGCAATAAGAAGACATGGACTGAAACTGTGTAAAATGAAGATTGTCTTGGGCAACGATTACTGTCTTTCTGTCTTTAGATATGATAGATAGATAGATAGATAGATAGATAGATAGATAGATAGATAGATAGATAGATAGATAGATAGATAGATAGATAGCTTGGATGCTTGGATGGATGCTTGGATGATTGGATTGACAGATGAGTGGATGCTTGGATGGATGGATGGATGGATGGATGGATGGATGGATGGATGGATGGATGCTTGTATGGATGGATGCCTTGATGTTTAAATGCTTTATTGATCCTGGAGGAGATCAGCCTTTTAAGCATGAAGCCTGTGCTTATATTAGCAGCGACACCACATGACCCACCGAACAGCCAAAAGTCATTCATCGGAAATGTTGAGCAGCAAAAGCTTTGATTTTTTGAGTCATTCTGAGACTAGCAGATGGAGATGTGCAGTACAGAAGCATTTCTACACAAACATACACCGGAGTCAAACCTTGTGGTAAACAGCTCAATTTTAACAAAAGAAAAAAAAGGAAAAAAAAATCTTTGGGGTCGAAGCTAGCTTTACAGCCCTCACAGCTGTATCCAGCCTGCGGAGAAAGCAGAACACAGGAAGACATGTCTCTGATAGTCGTACAGACCTGCACCCTCTGAGCTTTGTGAGATGTGTGAGGATCCTCATCAAGGCCACACACACACTCAGCAGCCCTCCTACTCCTCATATCAATTTGGCTAATTTCACAGATGACGCAGCTGCACAGAGCGATCGCGGATAACTTTGTTTCGTGCCAAATCAAGCTGTGAAACCCGAGTCCTGTGGCTGAGCCTTAGGGAGTGAGTGTCCCAGTTCTTACCATCAGCCCGATCTTACTGAAGGAGAAAGTCGTGAGCAGGACACAGGGTGCTGGTTACAGGTTAAAGAGACCAGGAGAGCACGAGGAACTCTTTGTGGTGTTTGAATTTTCCCCTCTTACAGAGGTTGTCACGCATGTGCTTGCAGTGACTGCGTTAAAGATGCCAGCAGAGGGTTTTAAAGATTATGCTGAATTTTTTTTAATGAATTAAGAGTATCTACACCTCCGGCTTGCTCCGGCCAAAGGAGCTTGAAGACACCTTGCTGAATGATGAGCTTAAAGTTAGAAACATTAAAATGAGTAGTCGAAAATATTATTCTCTCAATCTTCTCTTTTTCCCTTCAATCTTTCTCCCGCTTCCCTCTTCTTTCTGTTCTCTCTGTTTCTTCCCTTCCCACACACATATACACACACACACACACTCTCTCTTTCTCACACACACTCTCTTTTTCCCTCTTTCTCTCTTTCTCTCTTTCTCTCTCTCTCCCTTTATCTCTCTCTCTCTCTCTCTCTCTCTCTCTCTCTCTCTCTCTCTCTCTCTCTCTCTCTCTCTCTCCCTTTCTCTCCCTCTCTCTCTCCCTTTCTCTCCCTCTCTCTCTCCCTTTCTCTCCCTCTCTCTCTCCCTTTCTCTCTCTCTCTCTCTCTCTCTCTCTCTCTCTCTCTCTCTCTCTCTCTCTCTCTCTCTCTCTCTCTCTCTCTCTTATACACACTATAGGCTATCACCCTATCTCCAGTCCAGGAGAGTAGTGCTTTGCCTAAATGTAATAATAAGAGACAGACTCCAGAGACATTATAGATCACGGTCCCTGATAAATCCTTCAAACTCTTCTGAGTTGATACTCGAGCTGTCTGTGATTGGCTCTGCTAATCCAGAGGAGTAATCATGTGACCCAGAAGGAGTTTGAAGAGGCCCACAGCAGCTTTTACACTTTAATTCTGCTCTGTAAGTGATGCTAATGGCCATGGTGGTGTCGTTTACCAAATAAAACCATCCCAGTTTTCAGTTTGCGACCAGTAATTTTTTCAAGGGGGAATCCGTGATGAGGCGAAGCTTGAGAACATGATGTGTCTGGCCAGAAGCCATTAATGTGAAGTTCACAGCTGCTGGTGCTGATGAGTGACTGCTGTTCGAGCATTACGCAGAGTTCCTTCACTCTCCAAGTGGCAGACAGCTGATTTTTCTCAAACGTAGCTGTCTTTGCACCTGAGAGCTGAACGGCATCAGTGACGACTCTGTCCGTTCATCGGTGTAAAGGAACAGTGTGAATTTTAACTCACTGAATTATGGATGAACTGTTCTGGTAATCATGGTGGAATCAGTATGCTGAGCACACACTGGCTTATTTGAGTTTTTTCTACTTTTTTTTTTTACTTGCACGCTTAGATTCCTTTATGTAGGATGGCAGGTGTGACCTGTATTAGCGTACAGTCAGACTCTTAATACACATTCAGTACAAAACATTACTCTCCTTCTCCTTGAAGCTCTTGTTTCCATGCTATTTTCATATCTAATCTCTCTCTCTCTCTCTCTCTCTCTCTCTCTCTCTCGTCCCTAGCTCCTCCTCCCCCTCTCACTCAATCCAATTCAATACAAATGAGCTTTATTGGCATGACAAATTGTACAGGTATTGCCGAAGCAATTAAAAGGGCAAGGAATGAAAACAAAATGATAAGATCAACAATCTAAATAAATAAACCAACAAATAAATGGATAGCAAAATAAAAGCCCAAAATCTGTAGACATAATTGAGGTGTATTCATGAGCGCATTAATGATTAGTCGACTTTTCCTCCTTTTTGTGGCAGGTACAGTTAGGGTTGCCACCCGTCCCGCGAAATACGGAATCGTCCCGTATTTACAGGAAAAATGACGCGTCCCGTATCAAATCAATACGGGACGCATTATATAGCATCCCATGCAAATCACCCCACCCACATTGTGTGGAGACGTGCCCTATTCTACCCCTGATTGGGTAATACTCGTTGCCATCGTTGGTTTGATTGGTTTGTTTTAGGGTTACGGGCCGTGAATCACGACCAATCAGAGTCAGAGGAGGGCGGGACGCCGCCTCACCGGTTCATGGAAGATCTTTTGCAAGTTTGCAAGTTATAATTACTAAGTTATGGATCTGTTAATTTAATAATAAGTTAATAACATATGGTTCACATCTCACAAGTTGCTCCAAAAGCTTATTTTTTTGTGTTCTCAGTCACATTTTGTTGGCGTATATTTATTATTGTCATAGCTGTGTATTCAATATGACCACTTAATGAGAGACTGAGTGCATCTGTTCACACTGATTTCAATAGCAGATATCTTATTATAATGTCCATTGGTATCAATCTTAATATTTTTATCAATACATGTTTTAAGTTATGATATACCACCTCTTTCACGCCATCGGGACTGTGGTCATTGTGGCCCCGAGGGGTGTGGCCCCCGCTGCGCCAGGCGTCCCTTATTTTTCTGTATTGAAGGTGGCAACCCTAATGAAGTCAGGACAAAACATATCAATCTCTTCTCCAATCTCTCTCTCTCTCTCTCTCTCTTTCTCTCTCTCTCTCTCTGTATCTCTCTCTCTCTCTGTATCTCTCTCTCTCTCTCTCTCTCTCTCTCTCTCTGTATCTCTCTCTCTCTGTATCTCTCTCTCTCTCTCTCTCTCTCTCTGTATCTCTCTCTCTCTCTCTCTGTATCTCTCTCTCTGTATCTCTCTCTCTCTCTCTCTGTATCTCTCTCTCTGTATCTCTCTCTCTCTCTGTATCTCTCTCTCTCTCTCTCTCTCTCTCTCTCTCTCTGTATCTCTCTCTCTCTTTCTGTATCTCTCTCTGTATCTCTCTCTCTCTCTCTCTCTCTGTATCTCTCTCTCTCTGTATCTCTCTCTCTCTGTATCTCTCTTTCTCTGTATCTCTCTCTCTCTGTATCTCTCTCTCTGTATCTCTCTCTCTGTATCTCTCTCTCTCTGTATCTCTCTCTCTGTATCTCTCTCTCTCTGTATCTCTCTCTCTGTATCTCTCTCTCTCTCTCTCTGTATCTCTCTCTCTCTGTATCTCTCTCTCTGTATCTCTCTCTCTCTGTATCTCTCTCTCTGTATCTCTCTCTCTCTCTCTCTGTATCTCTCTCTCTCTGTATCTCTCTCTCTCTCTGTATCTCTCTCTCTCTGTATCTCTCTCTCTCTCTGTATCTCTCTCTCTCTCTGTATCTCTCTCTGTATCTCTCTCTGTATCTCTCTCTCTCTCTCTCTGTATCTCTCTCTCTCTGTATCTCTCTCTCTCTGTATCTCTCTCTCTCTGTCTCTCTCGCTTTTTTAACACTCACTACAAAACTTTTACTTTCCTTGATTCAAAACTCCTTTTCCATTCGTTCTAATTTCATATCTAATCTTTTCCGTGTGAAATTTATTTATTTTTTTTCTTCACCTCAGAACGATCACCTGCAGTTAGTCATGTCTGGCTAATACATTTCTCAGCATGATGTCGTGCACAAAACGTAAACGCAGTGTAGAAACTCCGAACCGTTCTCTGCAGCCTGAGCGAGCGAGCTAGCTAGTCTGTAATGATGTGCCGCTGGTTGCTGATTGCTTTTTGTTAACTCACGCAGGTTTGAGGTGGGATAAGTTCCATCGCAGCACCAACGTCAGTCCCTGTGTTTCCCACTGTGTTGTCCTGAAACAGCCTCCGTGAGCTCGGAGACACACTGAAAAACATTCTGCTTGTGCGAAACGGACCTCTGGTGATAAACCGGAGCTCAAAACCGATTAGCGGCTTCATCTGGATGACAGTTAGAACAAAGGAGTGCAATGCAAAGTTGCTGTTGTTCTGTCTGAGGGTGTGTTCTGCTGACCACAGGTTCCTGATCCATGACTGCAGTTCTTTTTGAATCTGTGTTTAAAGGTATTGTGGCTACAAAGATAACACATGAACACTTTTAATGACATCTTGTTAAAAGTATACAAAGAAGGTAACGAACAAAACAAAAAAAAAAAACACTTGCCAAATGTATGTTAGTAGGTAAATTGACAACCTTTTAAAATGATGCCTCGATATAAATAAGTGTACAGTTTTTTCAGGATAAGGATGTATTTCCCTTCAGTATCCAACCAGCATTCCCGGGATACGAACTGGATCCATGGCAACCCTGAGCTATGTTACAGAGCTGCTTAGTCTTAAATACTCTCCCTCATTTATAGTAAGCGCTTTATCCTGGTCAGAGTGGAACTGGAGGTTGTTCTGGGAATCCGTTATTGAATAGAAAACCAATTCATCACACACAGACACACACACACACATGTTCAGAGGTTCACACCTAGAAGCAATTTATTGCAGGAAGTCTACATAACTGCACGTTTCTGAGAAGTGGGAGGAAACCCAGACGGACACGTTGACGCACACAGACAGTAACCTGAGTTCAGGATCCGAATCACAAACCCTGGAGCTATGAGGCTTCAAATCGCTCAACTGCACCTAGTCTTAATTCACTCATCACTCATCTTCTACCGCTTATCCGAATTACTCTCGGGTCACGGGGAGCCTGTGCCTATCTCAGGCGTCATCGGGCATCAAGGCAGGATACACCCTGGACGGAGTGCCAACCCATCGCAGGGCACACACACACACTCTCATTCACTCACGCAATCACACACTACAGACAATTTTCCAGAGATGCCAATCAACCTACCATGCATGTCTTTGGACCGGGGGAGGAAACCGGAGTACCCGGAGGAAACCCCCGAGGCACGGGGAGAACATGCAAACTCCACACACACAAGGTGGAGGCGGGAATCGAACCCCCAACCCTGGAGGTGTGAGGCGAACGTGCTAACCACTAAGCCACCGTGACCCCCTCCTAGTCTTAATTAATGAATTAAAAAGTCAACATTTTAGCTAACAATAATGAGAGAAATCTTCTTCTTCTCCAGTGTCTCTAGACTCTTTAGACAGCTCCAGATTGAAGAAGATCTGCTATGGTTATTAGATTTTGGATGTTGGATGTAAAAACTTTATACCTATTTCCAAGGTCCACTTCAGATGTCCTGCTCCCACACCCCACCTAGAAGCTTTCCATCCTGTAACTAGAAATGCTAATCAAATAAACGCTTGTCTCAGCCCCGGTGTCGATATCATCTCATACGCCGGGTAAGTCGAACGTCTCGATAGCGTAATTACTCGTGTAATCGCGCTCCTTCCGAGCCGAATCGAGCCACAGGGAATCCATATCCGCGTCAACGAGGATCGAATTTGCATGAGCCGGGAGCACGAGACGGAAGGAAAAGTTCCGTCAGAGCAGAGAACATCTCCTATCTAAGTCTAGCCTTCATATTTCAGAGCCGAGTCGACATGTTCGACGCCCTGGGAGAACACCTGATATCTCTATTACTGTCAGTCACCGCACTGTTCTCGAGAAGCGCAGCCTCTCGCCGTCTGAATGTGAAATCTGCTTCATATCTACACACCGGGAGACGTAGCACAGCGAGGGGTTTCACAGCGGTACTGGAAAATATCACGCTGCTTGTTTTATGCTTCTCTTTTCAAGGTCATGCAACAAACAGACCTGATGTTAATGAGGCTTTCAGGAAGTGCCTATCAACAGGCGCTACAGTATCATGCCTGCATGTGTTGGCTATTTAAAATCTCTCACGTCTCTGGGGACGATTGGCGGGCAGGCAGGACAGAGCTTTTCTCCTTTTTGGGAAGAGAAGGAGCTTCACGACAATGGTTTAACAGACACGTTTCATTTCAAACCGACACACCGACACACGGAGTGGCAAATTATTCAGCGCAGATGAGACTCGCTTCTCTCTCCCACACTCGCCTAATCATCAGGTGTCAAATTATTCTTTTCTCAACACAGCTCTGCCTTAATTTGAAGCTAAATGTGCCTCATTTGCACAATAATATATACTCCTTGAAAAACTTTTTTCCCTTCTGCATAATCATGTACCCTTGTGTACCGACACGTGTCTAGGGCAGTGTAAAATCTGACATTATTTGCTCAGCTCCTAAGTAAACATTACTGAGATGATGTGGCATTTTACATTTGAATTATTTGGCAGATACCCTTCTACAGGGCAACTTACATTTATCTTATTTATACAGCTGAGCAATAAAGGGTTACGGGCCTTGTCCAGGGCTCCAGGAGTGTCAGTTTGGTGGTCCTGGGATTCAAACTCCTAACCTTCTGATCAGTAGTCCAACACTTTATCCACTGAGCTACCACAATATTATAGTTATAAGGAGAATGATGGCTGATATGGAGGTAAAGATAAGGAAGAAAATCTCTGAACATCCTGTTGTGTGTTATGTAATGTAACGGTTCTTTAACTGTAACTGTCAGTGATCAGCTCTTCTTGTTCCTGTCCTGGAAACGCAGGATTAACACCAGCTACAGTAATGTGCCCTTTAGCTGTTAAGAGCTTGTAGGTTTTTAAATAAATTTCCCCACATCTTTCTGTACTGCAAGAGGTCCTTCAGGCATGTGTGTGTGTGTGTGTGTGCCTGTGTGTGTGTCTGTGTGAGTGTGTGAGTGTAAGTGTGTGTGAGTGTGTGTGTGTGTGAGTGAGAGAGAGAGAGAGTGTGTGTGAGTGTGTGTGTGAGTGAGAGAGAGAGAGAGAGAGAGAGAGAGAGAGTGTGTGTGTGTGTGTGTGTGTG
>NC_083473.1:8050971-8063471 GCF_030014155.1 Tachysurus vachellii | reverse complement strand
ATCATTTAACTCAAGTCCGAGTCAAGTCTCAAGTCATGAATGTCAAGTCAAAGTCAAGTCGAGTCTTTTTTTAATATTTGTCAAGCAAGTCTCAAGTCTCAAATTTGCGACTTAAGTCTGACTCGAGTCCCCCATCTCTGATAATCGTTTTATAATCCAATGTGGTTATGACAGAAATGGCAGCATATGAGAAAAAAAAAGCAGGATGCTGTCAGATCTACTGCTGTAGAAAATGAATTAACACTTTCTGACCAATCAGAATTGAGAACTAAACTTCATCGCATTATATCGTATAAATGAAGGTACAGTTCAAGCCCTAACCCCTAACCTCTAACCTAACCCAAACGGCTTAAAGAAAATTCTACTGGAAGGCAATTTTAACATCAATATTGCATTCAAAAATATGGTCCAGGGCAAAAGTTTGTACACCCTTCAGACTAAATAAAACTGTTTAGGTTTGATGTTATTGTACTGTAAGTAACAAAGGATGTCAAGTATTATGTGTAAAGATATTAATAGTAAAACTTTATAATTCTCTTATAAATCATGCCTCCAAGCTCTTTACTTTCTCAGAGAATCATCAGTTGTAGAACTCTTCCTCTGGAGCCGCTCTTGGATGTTTGTTTAGTTTCAGAATATACCCACTTTTCAGTTTTAGCAAATGGCGGATGCTTGTTTTGATGAAAAATTAATAATATACATAAAACCTGATTTAAGAATATAGAGGAAATGTGAATTTTTGTACTGGGTACATGGAAGAGAGAGATTGAGGGAGAAAGAGAGAAAGACTGCTGAGCTTTACTGAATGAGGGTTTTCCGTGTGTGCGTCTCCGTGACAAATAAATAAATAAATGAAAAAAGCATGCAGCTTTGTAAAAAGTTGCCCGTCTTCCCTGCCCTCCTTCCCACACACACATACACACTAACACAAGGGTTTTATAATCAGAATCATTTATATTTTAATGAACAGAACGTTAAAGCAGTTGCTGCACTCATGATAAGTAACTCGACTGAAAGGCACACTTGTGACCAAACTTTTGGCTTATCTTTATATTTATCTTTATTCTTTATTCCCCCCAGCTAAGATGATGATGATCATAATTATCAGATCAATATGTCAATCCTCAAATAAAAACAATATCTGCAATTTGTTGATTTTTTAAAAAAAAAATAAAAAACTATTTTAAACTTATTCTTTTATCTTGTTATCCATAAAAAAACATTGCTCTGTGCTTTTAGAATCGTTGCCACTTCTTTCTTGAAATACATTTCCCCTTGAGCCTTATTTAGGAATCGTGCTTTTGGTGTTCGTCTGTTCCACAAAATTACGCAAGACACCAGCTCTTGTTTCTTTGGAACTTGTACTCAAACAAAAGCACTGAATCAATGGATTTTTCTAAAATATTTCCTGGAACACACACTGTCAGAAGCTCATATTTTCTGAAATTGCATCCACAGAGACAAGTCTCAAATTAAGTACAGATCAGCTGTGTTTTTGCGGTTTATGATTTGATATGACTCGATATGAAATATTCATTTGTCTAAGTGGAGTGCAGGAAGAGAGCAAAAGTGAGTAGAGGAGATGCAGAGGGGGGTCTGGTACTGATGGAGTGCTGGGGTACTGCTTGTGTGTTGGTACTGATGGAGTACTGGTTGTGTGTCTGGTACTGATGGAGTACTGCTTGTGTGTTGGTACTGATGGAGTACTGCTTGTGTGTTGGTACTGATGGAGTGGTGGAGTAATAGCTGTGTGTCTGGTACTGATGCAGTGGTAGAGTACTGGTTCTTTGTCTGGTACTGATGGAGTACTGTTGTGTGACTGGTACTGATGGAGTACTGGTTCTTTGTCTGGTACTGATGGAGTACTGTTGTGTGACTGGTACTGATGGAGTACTGGTTCTTTGTCTCTTACTGATGGAGTACTGGTTCTTTGTCTCTTACTGATGGAGTACTGGTTCTTTGTCTCTTACTGATGGAGTACTGGTTCTTTGTCTCTTACTGATGGAGTACTGGTTGTGTGACTGGTACTGATGGAGTACTGGTTGTGTGACTGGTACTGATGGAGTACTGGTTGTGTGACTGGTACTGATGGAGTACTGGTTGTGTGACTGGTACTGATGGAGTACTGGTTGTGTGACTGGTACTGATGGAGTACTGGTTGTGTGTCTGGTACTGATGGAGTACTGGTTGTGTGACTGGTACTGATGGAGTACTGGTTGTGTGACTGGAACTGATGGAGTACTGGTTGTGTGACGTATTCTGACACGTTCTAAACGCATCTCTGTGCTAAGACTGTGTCTGCACAGGCTCTTGATTATTGCTAGTGGTTTCTACAAACAACATACTAAAAGAGACTCTGAAAAGACTCTTATAAAGTTTTCTACACTTTTTTGCTACTGAAACTAAAAAGGGAAGAATATGGTATGAGTGATTTAAATCAATGCTCTACAGATCTGTAATTCAGTCCTTGTGTTGCTGTATTTCTCTTTGTCTTCTGCACTGACATTGAGCTTGGTGTAATAGCCTAGTGTGGAAACAATGGCCGTAAAGCCAAGAGCTTTTCATGGCTAAACCGTATATTCTTCCTCTCTCACACTGCCGCACTAAAGCCCCATGTGCACCATCCATCAGTTACAGGCTGACATTAACATTAACCTCTCAGCTCACAGGCCAATGCTTACTCTTTTGGATGAGCTCGCAGACTGCGTGGATTTTTCCCCCCTTTCAATAAGAGATTAAAGGTTTTATAATGTAGTCCAGGCTCTTCCTTGCTGAGATGTAGAGGAAATGTAAATTTCTGGAAACGACTGGATTTCTGCAGGATTTGTACTCGGTTAAATTACTCGAGACTCTCCTATAGGGATTTGTTTGTTATTCTTTGACACTTGGCAGCGCCAGTGATTGCCTTGATGATTCTGATTATTATATTATTATTTTGTGTATGTCTCCATGCTCATTTTTATATGTGAAACCAAAATTCTTCTGTTTATGAACGATACACAGAGCCGTATGGCTTTCCCAAAGGAGGATCTGATATTGAGAGCTTGTTTTATCGAGCCCGCAGTTTTGGAATGTGTTCATTATTTTGGCAATGCAGAGGAAATGAAATATGAGAGTGTTGTAAATCCTACTTTTTTCTTTTTTTTTTTTTTCTTTCCATATAGAGGGACTGAGGAATATAGCAATGGATTCCAGTTCACTGGGAATGCCCATGTCAGACCCGAACGCCTGGGCTACTGCCATGAACAACCTAGGGATGGCGCCCATGGGCATTACCGGACAGCCTCTCATGTCAGGTAAACAGATGCTTTGACCATAAATGGTGATATCAAATGTATATCTGCTCTCTAAGATGTCTCATGTGCTTGTTTATAAGCATTTATTATTTAGAGGTGTTATCGTCAAGCACTAAAATTCTACGTAAGGTTATCTGACAGAGATAAAAACACACTGAAGGCCAACGGTGTCCTGACTTTTTTATATCAGGCTTGTGGCGATGAAGTCATTCATTTGTTTTGTACTGATTGAAAATATCCTAGAAAATATCCTAGTGCTTTTCTGTTTAAAAAATAATCCATATTTCACAAGAAATCTTTGGTCATTGATCAGTAGTTATTTCTGGACGAGTGACATAATTAAAGTGTTTGCAATTAAAGTGTTTGCAGTAACAAAATATACAGCAGAGAATTAAATGTAATTTACAAGATAGCTAACAATACACTAGCGTCAGTGGCGTCTAACGGATGTGTAGGAAAACATGCCGATTGGCCGAAAAGTGTCCTTATTACCACAAGCTGACTTTGAAGAACGAAGGGTTTTATCTGAACCCATTTTCCCTATACCAGAAATGTCATTAGAGGATCTTCATCATGTAATCTGACATGAAGAACACGCTATCACACAGTCAGTTCTAGAATTCAGACAGGATTTTATTGGGACCATCTCATACAGCGTGACAAGTACTAATCTTAAACGACCGTTAAAAATCTACTAAATCCCTGCAGATGCTTTTCGACTGAACGAAGACACAGAACAGATTTTCCTCCTTGTTTTGTTTGCGTTTACAATTTGGCTGCGGTGATCATTTCAGAATGAAGTCTCTTGCAAACATGGACGTGTTTGATAAGAGAAATGAATTTATTATTTCTGTCAAGCCTCCAGTTCGTGTATGAATTAAAACCGCATTGCGAGCAGATATGTAGCTTTAGTAATCCAAGCAAGATGTTTGTTGTTCAAATGGTTCGTCATGTTTGTTTACAGACTCGTAGCATCTTTCTGTTCCGAAGAAGCGCTTTATTGGCCGACGCTAGCCATTAGCTCGATGAGAATAAACCACCGACGATCTTAATGGCCATTCCGATTGTACTTTGGTTAGCTTTATGGCCACATTTATGGAGGAAACATGTTGTGTCTGATATCTACGTGTGAACTCGAAGGCCCCCAATCTCTCAATGCAGCCAGCATGGATAATTAGTCTCAGGGCTTTTTTGGCTGGCTGCTTTATGGAAGCAGAGTCTGAATGCACTAGTCATTCCTGCATAACTCGCTAGAGAGGCGTCTCAGACAGATGGAGAAGCAGGCAGAACTTATCAGCTGGTGCTGATGGCTTACATCAATGGAGGTGGGACTTAAGCTTACACAGCTGTGAGCAGTCCTCCGTCTCAAAAAACTGTATATTCCCCAAAACACACTAAAGAAATGCTATGTATCTCGCACTAGTCAGCTTTTTTTTCTTCTTTTGAGATTAGACGACTCAAATCCCAAGGATGTCAACGACGTACCGTTTTACCGGCAACGTGTCACTCACGCTCACACTCGCAGCCTAATATTACACTATTCGCACTTGTCAGAAACTGTCGTTACACAGGATGTGATCGAATTAATATCTTCCGTTATTTTTGTTTTGTTTTGTAGTTGAGTGCAAAAAGACATTAAAAGTCAAATTATCAGTCACTCTTCATTTCAAATAAACAATGAGACACGTGAAATTGCTTAATTGTAAAGCACTAGTTTAAAAACAACAAAACACATCATTTTGCTTATATGTCTGTGTCTGGGAAATTGCTCGAGTGCAGAGTGACTGGATTTACTCAGTACCCAATCGTAAGGGAACCCATCATCATCTGGTAGACACCAGAGAGTGTGATTATAAATCATTTCACTTTAATAACTGTGTACTGTATGATCATAAAGTGCAATTGGTTAAGCAGGAAATGAATTCAAGTTATAACATGAAGTCTGTCTTGTCTACTGATGGAGTCTTCGGAGCAAAACTGTAGCAATTGCAGTCTAAAGCTTCATCATGGTTTGCAAGTGGTACCATCCATAGCTGTTTCATGTATCTCCAGGACGTCCATGCGGATCTCTCAGAAACAGCATCAAGCAGCCTACAAGGCAGACGTTATCTTTTAATTTTGTATATCAGGCCCTAATCCTGGTTAAGATTTTGTGTTGTTAAGCATCTTTGTGAACATAAATGTAAAAACATTTGAAAGTAGTTTTGTCAGTAAGTCAGTTTGTTTTGACAGTCTCAGAAAGGGCGTCCTTCCCAGTAACGGGTCTGCGTCTGTTCACGTTAATTACCTTGGACTTGTACTAAATCTTGTCCTGATAAACGTCCTAATGTTGAAGTTTTCAACTCTCACACAACCTGTGTTTGTTTAATTCCACATCAGTTTCTTTGTATACAAGAATAAAAACATTTCGACTGAGCTCTGGAATTTATACATGGACTAAATGAACCATTCATTCATTCATTCATCTTCTACCGCTTATCCAAACTACCTCGGGTCACGGGGAGCCTGTGCCTATCTCAGGCGTCATCGGGCATCAAGGCAGGATACACCCTGGATGGAGTGCCAACCCATCGCAGGGCAAACACACACACACTCATTCACTCACGCAATCACACACTAGGGACAATTTTCCAGAGATGCCAATCAACCTACCATGCATGTCTTTGGACCGGGGGAGGAAACCGGAGTACCCGGAGGAAACCCCCGAGGCACAGGGAGAACATGCAAACTCCACACACACAAGGTGGAGGCGGGAATCGAACCCCGACCCTGGAGGTGTGAGGCGAACGTGCTAACCACTAAGCCCTAAATGAACCATTAGAGGGCCAAATGATAGTCAAGGGTGCATCATATTTTTATTTTTTTTTTAAAAACAGTGTCATGTAATTCCATTAAGCACCCCACTGGAAATGCCAATTCATTCACTTTATAAACGATCTCTTTCGTCATCTTCGTATTCCCTTGTTATCATCAGAGTGCACGAAATCTGTCGAAATATATACGTCACCGTGTTCGACATGAGGGTATGTTTCAACCGAGGAGAACTGTGTGTATATTCAAGCTAAACAAACTGCTTTCTTTTTCCTCAGTATTGAATTTCTCTGCTCATATTTACAGTGCCTTGTACAAGATACTCCCCCATTATACAAGATCACTGCTCGAGAGCAAATTTCATCCTCAATCAAGCAAGTTATAGGCTGGCATTTGAAAGGCTGGAATAGCGATGTGTTTTTGAAGAAAGCTTTGTCCTGTGAGCCATGTAGTAAAGCTCCAAGCTCTGTTGATGTGCCCTGTTTCCCTAGATCTCATTTCACCCTCGCCTTCCAATCAGCCCCTCTGCAGGGAATACACTTTCCTCTGATTTCCTGCTTCTCACTGGGCAGAGGAATGAGGATGGAGATCCAAATGTCCCACTGCGTCATATTATCCTCATTAATCTGGATTAATCTGTTTCATGCTGTCTTTTGTCAAAGAGTTCTTCTTTTTATTTATTTATTTATTTATTTATTTATTTATTTTGCATAACCGAGGCAGTCTCTTTGTTCGTCCTGTAGAATTTCTGCTGTCCTGCTAGTCTTTTGCTTGCTCCCTGAATGAAGTTCACCAGATTTCCCGTTGCGTAGGCAGCTGGAGTGGATGGAAGGTGTGTTAGGGAGGGGTGGCTGCTGTCTGGCATTGCTCTCTCCATCATTAATCACACAGGCGAAAACAGCTGTTGCCTCCCTACTTTCTCAGCCTGCACTGAACCACCTCTTTTCACTACCTCTATTACAGACCTCTGCATTGCTGCATCAGCACATTTTACTGCTTCTGAATAATCACGCTTTAACATTATTCCGTTCCCGTGCCGTCCAATCAGCCGAACACAAACCTCCGTTTAAACAAATCCCTAGTACATGTTTTTGATTTAAATTCAAATTAAGACTCAATCATCAGCATTAAAGCTGTAAAGGACACGTACTTACAATTACACAATTATAAAGCAGTACCGGGGGCACGGTGGCTTAGTGGTTAGCACGTTCGCCTCACACCTCCAGGGTTCGGGGTTCGATTCCCGCCTCCGCCTTGTGTGTGTGGAGTTTGCATGTTCTCCCCGTGCCTCGGGGGTTTCCTCCGGGTACTCCGGTTTCCTCCCCCGGTCCAAAGACATGCATGGTAGGTTGATTGGCATCTCTGGAAAATTGTCCGTAGTGTGTGAATGTGTGAGTGAATGAGAGTGTGTGTGTGTGTGTGTGCCCTGTGATGGGTTAGCACTCCGTCCAGGGTGTATCCTGCCTTGATGCCCGATGACGCCTGAGATAGGCACAGGCTCCCCGTGACCCGAGGTAGTTACGATGCTATATTCTGTCTCTCCTGTCAATCACATCAACACTGGTCAACTGTGGGCATCTGTGAGCTCGTGTATTCGTTAGAGCTTTCCTCTGTGATGCAGACGTTTTATAAAAGATGCGGTTGGCTGCCTCGATGTTCCTTTAAGGAAGCGAGAGTTGGAAGATGGGTAGAAATTGGCTCAGAGAAAATACGGGAAATAATGGAGGATAGAAAATACGGGAAAATTATTAGAATTAGAAGTAAATAACGCTCATTAATAAAAGATAAAATGTATAGCTTCATAATTCCAATACTGCATTCATTTAACTTGCTGCTGTTGACTTTTTTTTTGTTAATGGAGTTAGTAGTTGTGTAGTAGCTATCGCTAGAAAGAGAAAAAATGCAGACCATGGTTATTCCAGCAAGGGCTAAATGTTGAGGAAGAGAGATGAGATGTAGAGAAAAAAAAATGAAAGGAAGAACCTGGATTGATAGCATTTGTAACCCGTGGCCAATTATCTCCTAACTGAGCATTAGTGTAATTTTAGAGAAATTAGAGAGTCATGACCAGGTTTAATAATCCGTTAGACAGTCTGCGTCTGTGTTTTATCTAGATCCACACATCACAGCCTCTTCACCTCCCACCTGCTTTATTGTTTATCCAGTGCAATATCAGATAAAGTCAAAGCAGGTATTCCAGTGCTGGAGGTATGGTTCGGTTCTAACCTGCCCTCTAGTGGATATGGCTTTGAAACTTCCATATGTATGAAAGGTACAGTACCCAGGTGTGAATAGGAAGAATGCTGCTTGCTACAGTAAATATATCTAACAATACTGTGCATGCTCCAATCTGCTGCATTAAAAGAGTGCTACTCGAATGTGGAGGTGTTTAAATAGCGCACAGTCTCTGTACACTAACTGTATGTGCTCGAGGCTCCAGCATTATCAGGAACACTGCTTGTTTTTTTTTTTTTTTCGCCCAAGTAAACAGCTACCGCAGCCTGACTGATCCCTTAAGAGCAAGTGCGTTTTAGCTTTTTTAGCCCTTTTCTTTTATTCTTCCGCCAATTCTCTAAGGCAGGATTCAACCGCGCTGCTGCCGAACAGAGCACGGCTCCAACAGCTCTATAGCTCAAGCCAAGTGGATTGGCTTTTGACTTTTTATTCAGCTATATAAATAAGACTCTGTAACTGTAACTCGATTAAAAGCGCCACTCTTTAGCTTCTTCGGAAAGGAAAGGTGAGAGAGCGAGACTCGGGTAGAGGACATGCTGCTGTTCACAGGCCTCTGTACTTTAAGTGTCTCAATGCTATCGTTTACGTTTCTCTACATCACCCTGTTTTCAGATAACTGCTACATACAGTATAAGCGTCTGCTCCACCTTTCTTTTTTATAAAGACAGCAAATAGAAATGTGTCTTAACAGCCATATGGATGACAAGCGATGTTTAATTTCCATCAAGATTACAAGCTAAGAATTGGTTTATTACTTAGCCCAGTTTACATCTATTACAGAAATCTGCCTGTCAGTCTGGATGCTGAGGCTCGTGTTATTTCAGCACAAGACATTAGCATGCAGCCTTGTGGGAATCGGTGTCCTTTGCTGTTGATTATGAGGGCTGTTTTGCACGGATTCGAGGCAGCCACCTGGGCGTACTTTGCACAAGCATACAGCGATTTTGCACCCTATTCCTCTGGATAATGGAATTAGACGTGGCGGGACATTTACAGTCGATAGTGCTGAATATAGCCGGATTGTCATTGGCAGCGCGGATGAGAGACTGTACACCGCACCTTCCAGCCAGTGCTCTAATGAAAATAAATGACTCTTTTCAGCACAATGATTCCATTCATTTGCTTCTGTTTATATTTTGATTACAATCCAATTACATGCCAGGTCTGAGAGAAGAATTGATTGAACCTATCAAAGCCTCAAGGCAAGGTAAAGGAAGATGAAGAGCGTTCGGCTTCTCTAGGTGACTAATACACACACATATATACATACACTCACAATTATAAGCCCAGTATAAGTCCAGCTTACACTCCTACACTGAGATTCTTTCCCCAAGCTGGTATTCGCTGTGAATTATGAAGACGAACGCACTTATTGTGTTAATTTATTCAGCTGCTATAAGGCATTGTTTACAGCAGGCTGTATAGAAGTCAACATCAGGTGAAGCTCAGTGTCCTTTTATTGCATAATGAGTGTTCATAAAATGGTTATTAAAAAAAAACACACACCCCCCCCAACACAACATGACAGGATTATGCAGGATAAATTGAAAAACAATCAAACATTTTAGGGAAAAATAGGACACATAAGTAAGTTACAATAACCAGGCTGCATAAGTTTGTAAACCCCTAAACGAATACTTTGTTCATTTTATTACTCAACTTTTACCCCACTCTTTTTATTCAGTGTATATTATATATTTATTATATCTGCACTGATCCACTGATACAGATATTTATCTGAGTTTAGATTTTCCAGAAGGATTTTAATACAAGCCATGGACGCACAGCTAACGTAGCTCACCGATTAAATGCTATGTAATGACTATTAGTTTATTGAAAGCATAACAATTAGGGAATGAATTTCCAAGCAACACCTTTGCTACTCGGAGGAAAAAAATTATGGACGTCAAGAGTCAGAACACAGAGACGTTATTTAAGTCCAAACGGACAAATCTAAGACATAAAACAGATCAAATGGGGTGGGAGGGGTGGAGGTTGTGGGCAGGCTGTGGTCTGTCAAGGTACAATCAGTGTATCCAGGGCTAGGAAAAGACACTCCCCAAGAGCTTAGTAACGTCATGGACTGAACAAAACGGAGTGTATACTTTACAGAGCCTGTGGCTGTAAAGACAACATAGTAAGTGAAAGCAGGTGAACAAAATGAAGAATAAGCCTTTATTTTGTCACATTACAGTACAGTGAAATTCGTCCTTCGCATATCCTAACTTTGGAGGTTAGGGCCAGAGCACAAGGTCAGCCATGATACAGTACCCCTGGAACATAGAGAGTTAAGGGTCTTAATCAAGAGCCCAACAGAGCCCCTGATCCTCTGACCAACAACCCAGAGGCTTAACCGCTTGAGCTACGCCTTTGAGTGCCAGTGTGTCCGTGACCGACGTCCGTCTTGTCTGTGTTTTGAATAGTTCCGTTTATAGCGCGGTGCTGTTGTGTTCTCACTTCTGATTGGTCAGAACAATAGTTCTGGTCTGACAATAGTTTCAGCTACAAGACTTGTTTATATTAACACTTCTATATTAAAACTCTAACATGTTTTCATTTTTATAGTAACAGCTTACACAGTTTTCTGTGAGGAAACGTTTAGCTAGCATTTTTAGAAAGTCTCCAGTGTCAGCGTTTTGTAACAGAGCTAATGACAAAGCTGTTTAAGTCCAGGATAGAAGACGTCACGATTTCTCACAGACACGCTGCATTTTGTCCTATTAGCTTTAAGAGTGGCTGATGAGGGACTATTTATAGCTGCAGTAACGTGATAAAAGGAACTAACTTGTTTCAACGTCGCTCCACATCACTGAATGTCACTACAAGCAGATAAAGAATGTGACACGTTGCTCTTTAATAAATTGAAGCTTGTCAATGCTGGCAAATTGCAGTGGATTAAGAGGAGTCAATTTTTAGTAAATTGTAGCAGAAAAGCGTTGATGTTTATTTTCCCATCGTTCTGTCTCATGTCTTATTTCTTAAACTTAATCATAGATATAGGTGTTAAAGGGGCAGCTAGTCTCTAGATAATCCTCATTAAGCTGATCTATGATCAATTGTACAGAAACTGTTGCTGCAATGTAGAAACATGGCACTGATATAAATACCGTATATTCTTTAAAAAAAAATACTGATGAATATTACAATACAAATTACATATTAAACACTAGACTTATGCTGAATTTCTTCTTTCCAGTTGAATTTTCCTTCATTCCCTGCATATTGCATTTTGTCAGCATATGATACTCTATAACTCTGAGAGAGAGAGAGAGAGAGAGAGAGAGAGAGAGAGAAAGAGAGAAAGCTTAATATGATGAAAAGGCATCTGCTTCCAGAGCTGTTTTTGGCTTTCCACTCTCCTGGCATTGAAAAGTCTGCAGCATTTCCCAGGCCAGCTTTCTTACCTCGGATTGATTGTGATGTGGAACGGCCAGTCTCGCTGCCATGGGCTGAAGCTTTCTCCAGAATTTTGGCATGTGGAGCAGTAGCTGGGGTTTGGAGTTGTGTGTCTCATTAGAGACTAACCAGCATGCTCTCAGGAGCTAGCCATGCCCTTCACTTGAACTGCTGCTAGGGGAAACGTTTGCCCAGAAACTCAGAGGGGAGCAGAGAAGTGTCCCGAACACTGAGTGGCAGCCGCCAGATGTTTTGCTCTTAAATCCGTTTTTAAGTGATGGCTGGCTGTCAATAGCAGAAATCTGTTCTAGAGGCAACGGATTATATAAAACCTTATGTACATATTACCAGTCTGCTCAGAGAAGGCCTTACTATTCTTCTACTAATTTAGAATAATAAGACATGATGACAGGAGCATGGTGGCTTAGTGAGTAGCATATTTGCCTCATGCGTCCAGGGTTGGCAATGTGATTATGTCCTATGTGGTCAGAGTTCACATGTTCTCATGTTCTCCTCGTGTGTGTGTGTGTGTGTGTGTGTGTGTGTGAGACTGCTCCCAGGGTCCCCATGACCCTGTGTAGCATAAACATATAGATAACATATAGTCTTATATAGTAAATCAGAGTTATTGGCTTAATTCTAGCTAAAAGGCTAAATTCTTAATTATGGAGCTTCATCCAGGAGACTTTAAGTTCCCAAAAAGGCTTCAGTTCTCAAGCTCCTCATTTCTTCACTTAAACACCTAAATGAAAAATAGTTGTT